>NW_020538431.1:0-24684 GCF_003426905.1 Ctenocephalides felis
ACTGGACCGATTTTAAATTTTATTGGCTCATTGTGTGCATATATATCCAACTTAGGTTATAGGAAATTTTGAAAAGTAATTTAAAATATAAATATATAATTTTTATAATTTCTAAAAATTTTGACAGAAAATGGCCAAAAAAAAAACAAAACACTAAAATGACAAATGTCAAAATTTATGGAAAACTCGAGAAAAAAAATTTATGATTTTTTAAAAAAAATTTGACAGTTCAAAAAATTTAATTCAAAACATATACATACATGTATATAGATATACCCAGCATTTATATCCAAATTAGATGAAATGCTATATTCAAATCACAATTTATAGTTTTAAATCTAATTAAAAGTCAATGTTTATAAATTTGAATTAATGTTGACATGAAAATCGTCAAATGTCATTTGTCAATATTTATGAAATAATTATATAAATAGATTTACAATTTATATTTATTTCATTAGCTTACCAAATTATTTCGGATACCAAAACTTCATCAAAACCTTATAGATCAGAGATCACAATAAAAAAGCGACATATTGAATTTAAAATTAATCATAAACAAAAATTTGACATTTCACAAAAAAATGTTTAACGACTTCAATAAGAAACAAATAAATTAATTATTCCAAGTTATATTGCCGAACAAATTATAGATACAACACAATATTATAAAATATATCATATATTAATTTTCGACCAAAAAATTGAATATATGAAATTGACATTCACTGTTTTTCAATTAAATGAAAATGTAAAAAATCAAATATTTATATAAAAAATTGTATATTCAGATAAAGATACTGATTTGTTAATTTAGACTGAAACCTGATTTATTCATTAATTTTAAAAAAAATTGACATAAACAAAATTAAAATAAACAAAACACCTGCATCATGCGTTCGAATTAATTATCGAAGTGTAAAGAAATTTGTGTAATTAAAATAAAATATTATTATTATATGAGTTGAGATAAATTTTGATTGCCATCGCAAACGTTAATCATACAGAAAATTGTAACCTCTTAAATGGAATAGTACAATCTGAGGGTATCATTGGAATCTGACAAAAACAAACTAGACAAACTAAATATTATATCATATTATATTAAATTTTGACCGAAAAGAAAATATTTTGACAGTTATAATTAATTTGAAATGAAATGCAAATGTCAAAAATCAGATCTTTACGTAAAAAAATATTTATTTCAACAATATTCCTGTGTTGAATTTGCACTTTTTTATGAATTTAACAATCATATAATATATTCATTGATGACTTAAAATAATTATTAATTTATAAAAAATAAATATTGACGTATTTGACATGACAAAAGTATAATAAACAACGCTATGATGCGAGTGAATTAATTTTTGAAGTATGAAATGTCAAATAATTTTGAAAATTATAATAAGTTTTTAACTATTTGTCAGAAAGAATATATTTTATTACAAATTCATACCCATATCAAGCACCAAAGTAATAAATACTATTTATAAAATGACATATTATTTTAATGCATATTTTAATTGTATGTTTTATATAAATATCGAATAAATATATTTATGTTTCACTTGATTTCAATGAAAATAATTCAATGACATAAATAAAATTAAAATAAACAAAGCACTATGATGCGTTCGAATTAAATATCAAAATGTAAAGAAATTTGTGTAATAAAAATATAACATTATCATTAATATATCATGTATATTATAAGAATTTCTGCAATGCGGCAAAATATTTTTGATGGCAAAACAGCGTTTGCCGGGTCAGCTAGTATATATATATATATTTATATATATATTTATATATATATATAATATATATATATATATATATATATTTATATATATATTTATAAATATATAAATTCATTTTAATTTAATGTTTTCAAGTATCAGTTGAATATTTTGAGACAGAGCTTTATTTTATAAATCTATAAAGGGAATAAACTTTGCAAAATATAAGTTTTTCTTATTATTTGTCAGTTAATATTCTGATGTATCTGCTCTACATGAATATTTATTCTATATTAAAAAAGCCTTCAAACGATACCAAAACGATTAACATAGTATTTTTATTTCAAATTATTTAATAATAAGTTTGTGATATTAATAATATAAATAGGAAAGAAAGTAGTACTAAATAAATGGTAATACAATTGAAAGTCTAAGTAATCTTGTCAATGTATGATGCTGATTGGAAAAAATGTTATTCAAATAGTTTATTATCATAAATTATTGATTTCTTGTAAAGAATTAGTAAGCAATATTAATGTTGATACATACATAACTAAAATTTAATATGAAATTGTCTGAAAAACTATACTAATACCAATTTTACATATATCAAACATATAAATTTCGAATGTAAGTCATAAAATGTATTTATGCTTGAATTCAAATATGTAATATTTCAATAATACATTTATATAAATATATATATTCCTTATAAAATCTTAATATTAAGCGTTTAGATATCGGTTGAACATTATAAAAATTTACATTCGTAACGGTCTTTTGAAATATGTACACAATACTTGATATAAAATATGAAATATACCACACAGATAGAAATAAAATTCATGCTTGAATATAAACTATTTATTTCATTTTAATATCTTTATATTAAGTGTTCAAACATCGGTTGAGTGATAGAATAAAATATAAGAAATGCAAATCATATGCTAAAGTTATATATTATTCTAACAATCGTAACAGCAACAACCGCGAGAAGGTTTCTGAACTTGTGTTGCCAAAAATTTTTTAACTGCTTAACATGCAGTGTGCAGATATTGTCAATACAATATCTTTCAAAGAAGTTTCGATTGTTAATCGATATACTGTCTTTGAATATATGAGATGAGATCCCATAATAATCAATCTCACATAGAGATTTTTGGATACCAATCTCACATAGAGATATAATAGTTTTTTATTTAATGTGCACTGTGCAGATATTGTCAATACAATATCTTTCAAAGAAGTTTCGATTGTTAATCGATATACTGTCTTTGAATAGATGAGATGAGATCTCATGATAAACAATCTTAAATAGAGATGTTTGGTTTTTATTTATTATCCAAATTTTCGATATGTTTTGTATTTTTTGTGCAGCGCACAAAGTACACAAAAATATTTGAAAGTAGGACTTCCTACATCTCTAGGCGATAAAGATTGTGAAGCTAGATTTTTATCACAATCAAAATGTATCCAGCGACTATACATGCCACAGTTGATCCAAGAGTCGCTAGAAGATTTGAATTTTGTATTACAATTATTCTTACATTTTATAAGTGATAATTGAGAATTTTGTTCATGTTTATACCATGAATTGCATGTGATACATGTATAATAGGAAGGGCGATCTGTGAACGAGTCGCTTGAAGAGCAACAAATTGGACAAATATTGTCAACTGGTGAGATATTTTCCAAAAACTCTTTCATTAATTGTTTTCTATATTCACTAGGTTCCATGTCATAGTCTAATTCTGTGTTATTTAATAAACAGCATGTGTTTTTTATTGCAAAAAGCCCACAACTATGACCATCGTCCTGTTGAGGAGAAGGCATTTCATGATATTCCCATTGCAATCTTTCTTCGGCAGTTAAGCAGTTTTTACGAAATTTACTATAAATTGTAGAATTAGTTGAAACATTTGCATAAGAATTAATAACACTGAATTGTTTTTTAACCGTATCTATTAAGACTAAAACCCAATGATTGCTAGTATTATGTGGTGCTATATATTTTACACCTGATGATAAATTTATAGCAAAGTTATCATTATTATAATTTATGATGTGATCATATTCATGAACACTAAAAACTTTGAACTGTTTGTTTGAATGAAATAATTCAATTGATGCTATGTATGAATCAATGATTATGTCATCCAATCACTCATGTTCATACAAGGTAAAAAAATTATTCACTTTAATGGCATATTTACCTAAATACCCTATAGTATATGAAATATAGTTATTATACATGAAGGGTTTTATGTAAAAGTGAAAATCTTTAGCTACCTTGTTAGAATACAAACCTATTTCTAGTTCTGTATCAGAGTCAGCTAAGTTCGTGTCCACAAATTTATTTGAAGCAAAAGCATTTTTTACATAGATAAAAATTGACTGCCTTTTTCGATTTTTTGCTCCATGTTTCCTTTGCCTCTTCCACATCTACTGTTGTGGTGTTATGGTAATTTAATTGTTTTGTTACTTTGTTTACTGTGTTGCTTTTTTTAATACTGTTTTTCATGTTTAACTCCTTCTGAATTGTATTTCTTCTCTTTTTTCTAATAAAACTTTCGTTTCTTTTTTCAGAATGAAGTTTCTGTGGTGCTGGACATCTATTCATTAAGTCATAAATGCAATGGCGGAGATACTCTTGAAACCCCTTTACGAAATGTTCAGCTTTCATATGTTTAGCACCATGTAAGATATTGTTTTTCAAAGTATTAAAAAACGACTCCACAGTAGCATTTGAATACAAATGTTATCGGTTATTGTCTAACATTAGACCTGACCACAAAGGCATAATTGGAATATATCTATCCATTACATAATTGAGAAAGCCTGGGCAGAAATATTGATTTCGGTATCCTTCATTAGCCATTTTTTGTTCTGCTTCACATTTAATATGAAGAAATTCTTTATAAAATAGGCTATTTTGTAACATACCTTTAGACAATTCAGGTTCCTCTGTTTTTTCCAAATCATAAGTATTTGAAAGAATGGTTTTGTCTAATGGTAGTTCGTCATGCTCGAAATCATTGATTGCCTTAATCGCCACATCAATTTGTTCATTGTGATACTCGCTACCTAAAATATACACAATATGAGTGAACATATTACGAGCATGGTTCAGATCTCTGCATTTTTCACCTAGGAGATAAATGATTGATCTCACAGCTATAGTTATTATTACACTGTTACCGTTTGCAAACTTTTTTGCATGATATATCAGCCTCTTTATGAAGTGACTGACACATAAATGCAATGTTATGTTTTCTGTAAAATGTGTAGAACTTTTATTATTATTATTTAGAAAGATATAGCATTTATTAATGTAATCGATTAAAGTTGTATTATTACAACTCTGGAGCAATGCATGGATGCTTGCATAGCTGTGGTCGCATATTACGCGCGTAATAGGCATTCGACCGCCTAACTCGACCATACAATACCTGATACCTCTTTCAATCTCTCGAGCACTATGTTCACCTGATAAAAAATTTATCAAAGGAAATGTATAGCGACCTAAATGTGTACGCACTGACATTACACCTGAATATAAGTACATTCTCTTAGAATGTTTAAGATCATTTACTAGACTACCAGTTGCATCAAAATGCAGTACTCTATCTGCATTATTTTACAAATACTTACTTAATGCATTAAGTGCTTCATGATGTACCAATGTTGAAATCATGCTGAGAACGTTATTTAAAATTCGCTCATTCCAAGGTTTTTCCATTTCCTGTAACTGCATCTTGACTAGAGATCAGCACGTAGCCGTTGGTATCTAAGTCATTCTTTTTCTTTTCTTCATACTTTGCTTGACGCATGCAAGCTTGCGACGGAAGATTGTATACCTTACCGAATGTTTGATATGATTCAGGAAATTCTGCTTTCATATCATGGAAGTGCTCAATACGACATGCTAGTGCTTTTTGATGTTTAAGTTTTGTTTTTAAATCATCTCTATCTTTTCCTTTAAGATACCTAGACCTAAGAATAGGGTTAGTTACAGTGCCATGATTAAATATACCTTTAGGTATGATTAAAACTTCATTAATCATTTTTTGCTGAGGATCAAATTTTATGTGAGTGTTGAATATCATGCAATTTCCAATATGCTTAACTTCCTTGTTATATCGATTCTTAGGACAATAAGTCCTAATATGAGCACTTTTTTTATTCAAACGTGCATATTGAGAGTTCAAATCGCAAGGATATATTGCGGCTTTCCTAAAACATTTTAAAAAAGCTTCTTTATAAGTGTTTTTTTTTTTACTACACCATCGACTATGTGGAACAAATCCTCAAATTGAAGATCTAAAGTAAATGATTTATTATCCTTCGGGATGTTGTCTGGAACACTCATTGATGAGTGTTCTATATTACTGTACTCTAAAGCACAATTGGAAACACCAGATGAATTACCAGTCATCGTGCTTGACAAAACATCCATTTTTGTAACAATATGAGATGCTACAAAGAAAATATTCTAAAATAAAAGATTAAAATTCTTCAAAGGATAATTATGATAAGTTATTAATAAAATATTGATCATGTATTATATAAATATATATATAATATGCCTCACTCCGAAGAGAAAAGTTCCAATTTGTCAAGTACAATAATATTACACCCTAAAAATATAAACTGCTGCAAAATAAATATTCTATAAAAAAACATAAAAATCCATCCAAAGATAATTATGATAAGTTATAAATAAAATTTTTGTCACGTATTTTATAAATATAACTAATATGCCTCACCTCAATATTGTTTTATGAATAACTTGCCGAAGAGAGAAGTTCTATAATGTGCCAAGTACGATGTTACGGATGGGGGTTGGTTAGACCCTTTCGGAATAGCTAATTGAATTGGACTCAATAACTATTCCGAGGAATTGATATTATTGAATATATTAAGTAAAATATTCGACGTTCTCTACGTGCTCGGCGGTCCAGTCGGATGGCGGCTTCGAGTTCGGATATCTCAGTTCGCTTTAAATTCGGATTCTGAGGAAGAAATGAACTTCAAAACACAAATAAGTAACACTTGCACTGATTAAAAGGTATTTATTTCATTAAGTAATAACTAATGATCGAAATATATCACAAAAACACATATGGAAAGTACAAGTAAAACGGTGTACGTGACCAGCCAACGCGAGAGAGCTTGTTCACCCGTCAGATCAGCTATCACATCCAAATTGAGGATTGCCAGATAAAAGTGTTGTCTGAATATTAAAAATATTCTCTGGCGCCATCTAACAGGTTCTGGCGCAAACATATTCCCCAGTCTAAAAGGGATACCTTTTATAATCCTGTATTTCTTGATATCGGTTGATAGTAAAATAATTCACTATTTTGGAAATTGTAATGTCTTGTCACAGTTTTAGTTATTGAAAAGAAAAAGGACAAAGTTTGACCACCGGTCGCTTAACTAGTGTGTCTCCAATTTTGACTGATGCTACTCTCACTATTCCATCGTCGCCTGGAAAAACTTCTTCGATCCTTCCTAATCCCCAATGTAATGGTCGTGTATTTTCTTGTTTAACAATTACCAGATCATCCTTTTTTATAGGATTGGTTACAGTGTTTCATTTTTGACGAACCTGTAATTCAGTAATATATTCTCTACTCCATCGCTTCCAGTATGAGGCGACTATTTGGTCTAATAATTGCTTTCTTTTCGACAAATTTAAGTTTTCATAATCAACCGGCATATCCGACAGTGGTTCTTGCATCAAAAAATGTGCCGGTGTAAGGGGTTGTGGATCCGATGGATCGCTACTCTGCCAACATAACGGTCTTGAGTTTAGTAAAGCCTCGATTTGATTGAGAACGGTAATAAACTCTTCGTAACATAATATTTGTGTGCCCATAACCTTTAACAAATGGTTTTTTACTGATTTAATATTTGCTTCCCAAATGCCCCCAAAATGTGGAGCATGCGGTGGATTAAATTTCCATTCGATGTTATGTGAAATTAAGACTTTGTTAAAATGCGTTTTATACTCATCGGAATTTAGCAGAATATATAAGGAATCAAGAGTATTTTTTGCACCTATAAAATTTGTTCCACAATCAGAATAGATGCATTCAATGGGACCGCGCCGAGCAAGAAATCGTTTTAAGCAATCTAGAAACGTATCACTTGTCAAATCAGAAGCTAGCTCGAGGTGTATAGTTTTGGTAGCTAAACAAATAAAAAGGCATATATAAGCCTTGTATGTTCGAACGCCTCTGTGGCGACTCATTGAGACATTGAACGGGCCTGCATAATCTACGCCGACATTTCTAAAGGCCCTACTTGCTTGAATACGTGGTGTTGGTAAATTACCCATAAATGGAAAATTGGATCTAGGATTATGTCTAAAACATGTGATACATTTGTGAAGACGGTTACGAATCATCGCCCGCGCTGACAAGATCCAATATTTTTGTCTTAATAAAGATAAAACTAAATTTGAGCCAGTATGTAAATTGTTTTTATGGTAGTATCTATTAGACAATTTACTACTTGGTCTTTTTTAGGAAGAAGAAATGGGTTTTCATTCGTAGTTAATCTTAATCGCCCATTAACGCGTAAACAATTATTTGCATCCAAAGCTAAATTTAGTCGTCGGAATTTCTTTGAGCAGGACAACCCATTCTTTAATAATTTAAATTCCTCGGCAAAATGATGTTCTTGGATTAGTCGAATAATTACTACCTCGGCTTGTTTTAAATCAGAAGTCAAAAAACGATTTTGATTAGTGATAATTTTACAAAATTTTAATATATACGCGAAAATCCTTATAAGTTTGTTCCAATTGGAAAATTTTTGTGTTAACATATATAAGGAATTGATTGGTGAAATAACATTCTTTACCACTAGAGCATTAACCTTTCTTTCTTGATTGATTTCTATAGAAGTATCAATCCGTTTACTGGGCCAAGAAGATATGTCATCGTTTAACCAATCCGGTCCGAACAACCATTTTTTATGTTGCATAAATTGCTTAGGTCGTAAGCCGCGGGAAACACAATCAGCTGCATTTTGATCGGACGGAATATGAAGCCACTGTGCATTCGGAAGAAGGTCGTGAATTTTGGATACTCGGTTAGCTACAAACGTTTTCCAACGATTGGCTGGACCTGCCAACCAGTGAAGGACTATCATTGAGTCATTAAAACAATAAACGGAATTAAAATCTATATATGTTTATTGTTTGTTAATACAAAATGTAATAATTTAGATAATAAATGACATGCACAAAGTTCCAATCGTGCTAAAGTTTGATTTTTCATTGGTGTTACTCTCGACTTTGATATTAGCATGAAATTCTGAGTGTTAAGTGATCTAATGTAAACTACAGCTCCATATGCTTGTTCGGAACTATCTGCAAAACCAAATAAGGTACATTTACCTCGTTCTGAAGTTTTCAAATAACGTGGTATCTCAAAATTATTAAGAAGCTCTAATTCGGAATAAATTGCTAACCACGAAGTAATAATGAATGATGGCAATTCTTCGTCCCAATCAATTTTCAAGGTCCAAATTTTCTTCATTAATATTTTTATCTTAATAACTATGGGAGTAAGGAAACCCAGAGGGTCCCAGATTCGTGCTATTACTGAAAGGAGATGTCGTTTGGTCCACCTTTTCCACATAAGTTTTATGTCAAATGAAAAATTATCCGATAAAGGATTCCATTTTAATCCCAATACCTTGGTTGAATTATCGATTTCAAAATCCTTAGGGAAATGTTTAGTTTGAATATCAGATGTAGGAAATAGGTTCCGTATGCTAGAATGATTAGATTCCCATTTTTTTAAATTCAAAACCCCCAGATGCAAATACGATCTGTCGATCACGAACAATGATTTTTGTATTTTCCAAAGAATCAACACTTGTAACCACGTCATCAATGTAAATATCGTTTTCAAGTATTTTTATAAGTGATTCAGAGAATTTGGAACGTTCATCTCGCGACAGTTGTTTAATTGTTCTAATGGCTTGAAATGGAGATGATGATAAGCCAAATGTAACTGTATTTAGTTCATAGATTCCAATAGGTACATCGGGTGATGGTCTCCATAATATCCTTTGGTATTTTCGATCCTGTTCGCGAACCCATATATTTCTATACATTTGTTTGATATCCGCCATTAATGCTATCCGTCCCATACGAAAATTTAATAGAATCGAACAAATGTTTGTTTGTAGTTTTGGACCCACATGTAAATTTTCGTTTAGCGAGGTAAATTCTGCATTTT
This sequence comes from Ctenocephalides felis, assembly GCF_003426905.1. Lineage (NCBI taxonomy): Eukaryota > Metazoa > Arthropoda > Insecta > Siphonaptera > Pulicidae > Ctenocephalides > Ctenocephalides felis. The sequence goes on from NW_020538431.1 coordinate 9,998, forward strand.
TTGCAGATGCATCAAACACAACGCGTAATGGAGTGGAGGAGCTTTCTTTCTCGACTGCAAAATGAGGAATATAATATGCATTTTCTATGTGACTAGAATCATTAACTTTATTCTTCAGAGAACAAGGAGCAACAAAGGATAAATGGTTTTGTGTCAAATAATCGTTTATAACTGCGGAATATTTTTTATAATATTCTGGATCTCTCAAAAATTTGTTTTCTAGCATGTGGTAACGCTTTAATGCTAAAGTAAAGGATTTTGATAAATTTTTTTCCTTTACTTTTAAAAGGTAGGGCTACTATGTATCGCCCCTCTGGAGATCGTTTTGTTGTTGCAATAAAATGATTTTCACAATAATCATCGTCGTAAGGAAGTGCTGCTTGTGGAATATCTTCTAACTGAAAAAACTTATCCATTTGAACGTTAAGATCTGGGTTCGAAATATTGCATAAATTAGTCGATGTGCTTGAAGGTTGGGATAAATTGGGAACAGAACCTATTATTATGTATCCCAACTGCGTTTCTAATGCTGTTGGAGCTCCTTGATCATTTTTTACCTGGTGAGTACCTATAATTTCGCTGAAAACATCACATCCCAAGATACCATCGACCTCTTGTGGTGAATAAAAGTTTGGATCTGCTAAAGGGTACTTTAAGAACGTTTGTATTGATGAAACTGGAATGGTGGTTTGTGGTTGTTTTCCCACGATCTTGTGCACGACATATGCACATACCGACAACTGGTATGAATTGACTAAAGAAATTAAAGTAAAATTAACCAATCCTATCACGATTTGTGATGAATTACCTAATCCCATCGCTTTGGCTGAAACTGGTTTAATTGGTAACTGAGCTTTTAAGCACCAAGTTAATGTGACAAAATTTCTAGCGCTTGCTGAATCAATTATCGTACGTAATAAAATATTTTCATTTTCGGTGAAAACTTTGGTTACTGCAGTAGGCAATATGGTTACATTATGTGCCAGCTGGTTGTTGTTGAAAACGCATAAAACTGTGTTATTAGATTTCGAATTCGACGGATTATCTTGATTCGTATTTGCAAGATTCTTATCAGTATGCAACAATGTACTCGTATGATGCGGTGCCTTACATATAATACAAGTTTTCTTCGATCGACACGCAACTGTCGTCTTATGGCTTAAACAATTCACACATAGGTTTAAATTTTTTATACATTCTTGCCGTTCAGGAATGTTCATTTCTAGTAATTTTGAACATGCAAATATGGCGTGTTGTTCCCGGCACACAAAGCACTTCTTTTCGTATTTACTTTTTAAAAGAAATGATCGACTAATTTTGGAATTTTTATCCTTTTGCTTATCATATGTGTAATTGTTAGTTATACTTGTCATACCATAAACTTGATTTTTCGCTTGTTGCGACTTATGAAGAAATTTGAGGAGATCTTGGTATTTAGGAAATTCTCCTTGATAAGAATGCTCAAATTTCTCCTGCAAAATGGGATCGAGTTTTGAAAATGCCATAGACGTTATCATAAAGTCAAATGCATCTTGAAGATTTAATTGTGAAAGGGCTTGTACAGCTGTATCGAATTGTTCCAGAAATAGGTCTATTTGTGATGATGTAATAGTTTTAAACGATAAGAGCTGTTTAAAGTAAGTGGTGGCTAAATATCTTTTATTCTGGTATTTTTTTAATAGTGCTTCCCATAAAATCGGATAATTATTTGCAGTTGGTAGTATGGAATTAAAAATTTTTAATACCGAACCTTCTAACGCACCTTTTAAAAAATAAAATTTGGATACGTTATCTAATCTTGTATTTTCATGAATTAATGCTCTAAAGGTTTCATAAAATAAAGGTCATTGTTGTATATTGCCGGAAAATTTTGGAACTTCTATGGATGGTAAATGATGATTTGGAACACTGTCCGGTATTGGCGAATTACTTATATTTTGATTATCCAACATTTTTTCTATATGTTTGATTTTTCCGTACAAAATTTCCAAGGCCCTCATGTCGGCATACTCTGGTACAAAACTCGGATCCTCTAAATATCTTAATTTGTTTATTTCGTCGCTTAATTTTATGCATTGTTCTCGTGCATTTTCAATAAGGTGTAATTTTTCAAGAAATTTTAACTTACTTGCCGTATTGGTGGTAATTTGTAGGGAAATGTCATACGTTTCTTGTATTATTGAAAAATACATTTCGCTCTTCGCTGTCATTCGGTTAATCTCTGCACCCACGTCAAATTTAGGTGCCATCTTGGATTTTATTTCCTTAATATATTCAATAAATCCTAATCAAAATTAGGATCCGGCTCGAAGGACCAATGTTACGGATGGGGGTTGGTTAGACCCTTTCGGAATAGCTAATTGAATTGGACTCAATAACTATTCCGAGGAATTGATATTATTGAATATATTAAGTAAAATATTCGACGTTCTCTACGTGCTCGGCGGTCCAGTCGGATGGCGGCTTCGAGTTCGGATATCTCAGTTCGCTTTAAATTCGGATTCTGAGGAAGAAATGAACTTCAAAACACAAATAAGTAACACTTGCACTGATTAAAAGGTATTTATTTCATTAAGTAATAACTAATGATCGAAATATATCACAAAAACACATATGGAAAGTACAAGTAAAACGGTGTACGTGACCAGCCAACGCGAGAGAGCTTGTTCACCCGTCAGATCAGCTATCACATCCAAATTGAGGATTGCCAGATAAAAGTGTTGTCTGAATATTAAAAATATTCTCTGGCGCCATCTAACAGGTTCTGGCGCAAACATATTCCCCAGTCTAAAAGGGATACCTTTTATAATCCTGTATTTCTTGATATCGGTTGATAGTAAAATAATTCACTATTTTGGAAATTGTAATGTCTTGTCACAGTTTTAGTTATTGAAAAGAAAAAGGACAAAGTTTGACCACCGGTCGCTTAACTAGTGTGTCTCCAATTTTGACTGATGCTACTCTCACTATTCCATCGTCGCCTGGAAAAACTTCTTCGATCCTTCCTAATCCCCAATGTAATGGTCGTGTATTTTCTTGTTTAACAATTACCAGATCATCCTTTTTTATAGGATTGGTTACAGTGTTTCATTTTTGACGAACCTGTAATTCAGTAATATATTCTCTACTCCATCGCTTCCAGTATGAGGCGACTATTTGGTCTAATAATTGCTTTCTTTTCGACAAATTTAAGTTTTCATAATCAACCGGCATATCCGACAGTGGTTCTTGCATCAAAAAATGTGCCGGTGTAAGGGGTTGTGGATCCGATGGATCGCTACTCTGTCAACATAACGGTCTTGAGTTTAGTAAAGCCTCGATTTGATTGAGAACGGTAATAAACTCTTCGTAACATAATATTTGTGTGCCCATAACCTTTAACAAATGGTTTTTTACTGATTTAATATTTGCTTCCCAAATGCCCCCAAAATGTGGAGCATGCGGTGGATTAAATTTCCATTCGATGTTATGTGAAATTAAGACTTTGTTAAAATGCGTTTTATACTCATCGGAATTTAGCAGAATATATAAGGAATCAAGAGTATTTTTTGCACCTATAAAATTTGTTCCACAATCAGAATAGATGCATTCAATGGGACCGCGCCGAGCAAGAAATCGTTTTAAGCAATCTAGAAACGTATCACTTGTCAAATCAGAAGCTAGCTCGAGGTGTATAGTTTTGGTAGCTAAACAAATAAAAAGGTATATATAAGCCTTGTATGTTCGAACGCCTCTGTGGCGACTCATTGAGACATTGAACGGGCCTGCATAATCTACGCCGACATTTCTAAAGGCCCTACTTGCTTGAATACGTGGTGTTGGTAAATTACCCATAAATGGAAAATTGGATCTAGGATTATGTCTAAAACATGTGATACATTTGTGAAGACGGTTACGAATCATCGCCCGCGCTGACAAGATCCAATATTTTTGTCTTAATAAAGATAAAACTAAATTTGAGCCAGTATGTAAATTGTTTTTATGGTAGTAATCTATTAGACAATTTACTACTTGGTCTTTTTTAGGAAGAAGAAATGGGTTTTCATTCGTAGTTAATCTTAATCGCCCATTAACGCGTAAACAATTATTTGCATCCAAAGCTAAATTTAGTCGTCGGAATTTCTTTGAGCAGGACAACCCATTCTTTAATAATTTAAATTCCTCGGCAAAATGATGTTCTTGGATTAGTCGAATAATTACTACCTCGGCTTGTTTTAAATCAGAAGTCAAAAAACGATTTTGATTAGTGATAATTTTACAAAATTTTAATATATACGCGAAAATCCTTATAAGTTTGTTCCAATTGGAAAATTTTTGTGTTAACATATATAAGGAATTGATTGGTGAAATAACATTCTTTACCACTAGAGCATTAACCTTTCTTTCTTGATTGATTTCTATAGAAGTATCAATCCGTTTACTGGGCCAAGAAGATATGTCATCGTTTAACCAATCCGGTCCGAACAACCATTTTTTATGTTGCATAAATTGCTTAGGTCGTAAGCCGCGGGAAACACAATCAGCTGCATTTTGATCGGACGGAATATGAAGCCACTGTGCATTCGGAAGAAGGTCGTGAATTTTGGATACTCGGTTAGCTACAAACGTTTTCCAACGATTGGCTGGACCTGCCAACCAGTGAAAGACTATCATTGAGTCATTAAAACAATAAACGGAATTAAAATCTATATTATGTTTATTGTTTGTTAATACAAAATGTAATAATTTAGATAATAAATGACATGCACAAAGTTCCAATCGTGCTAAAGTTTGATTTTTCATTGGTGTTACTCTCGACTTTGATATTAGCATGAAATTCTGAGTGTTAAGTGATCTAATGTAAACTACAGCTCCATATGCTTGTTCGGAACTATCTGCAAAACCAAATAAGGTACATTTACCTCGTTCTGAAGTTTTCAAATAACGTGGTATCTCAAAATTATTAAGAAGCTCTAATTCGGAATAAATTGCTAACCACGAAGTAATAATGAATGATGGCAATTCTTCGTCCCAATCAATTTTCAAGGTCCAAATTTTCTTCATTAATATTTTTATCTTAATAACTATGGGAGTAAGGAAACCCAGAGGGTCCCAGATTCGTGCTATTACTGAAAGGAGATGTCGTTTGGTCCACCTTTTCCACATAAGTTTTATGTCAAATGAAAAATTATCCGATAAAGGATTCCATTTTAATCCCAATACCTTGGTTGAATTATCGATTTCAAAATCCTTAGGGAAATGTTTAGTTTGAATATCAGATGTAGGAAATAGGTTCCGTATGCTAGAATGATTAGATTCCCATTTTTTTAAATTCAAAACCCCCAGATGCAAATACGATCTGTCGATCACGAACAATGATTTTTGTATTTTCCAAAGAATCAACACTTGTAACCACGTCATCAATGTAAATATCGTTTTCAAGTATTTTTATAAGTGATTCAGAGAATTTGGAACGTTCATCTCGCGACAGTTGTTTAATTGTTCTAATGGCTTGAAATGGAGATGATGATAAGCCAAATGTAACTGTATTTAGTTCATAGATTCCAATAGGTACATCGGGTGATGGTCTCCATAATATCCTTTGGTATTTTCGATCCTGTTCGCGAACCCATATATTTCTATACATTTGTTTGATATCCGCCATTAATGCTATCCGTCCCATACGAAAATTTAATAGAATCGAACAAATGTTTGTTTGTAGTTTTGGACCCACATGTAAATTTTCGTTTAGCGAGGTAAATTCTGCATTTTTTGCAGATGCATCAAACACAACGCGTAATGGAGTGGAGGAGCTTTCTTTCTCGACTGCAAAATGAGGAATATAATATGCATTTTCTATGTGACTAGAATCATTAACTTTATTCTTCAGAGAACAAGGAGCAACAAAGGATAAATGGTTTTGTGTCAAATAATCGTTTATAACTGCGGAATATTTTTTATAATATTCTGGATCTCTCAAAAATTTGTTTTCTAGCATGTGGTAACGCTTTAATGCTAAAGTAAAGGATTTTGATAAATTTTTTTCCTTTACTTTTAAAAGGTAGGGCTACTATGTATCGCCCCTCTGGAGATCGTTTTGTTGTTGCAATAAAATGATTTTCACAATAATCATCGTCGTAAGGAAGTGCTGCTTGTGGAATATCTTCTAACTGAAAAAACTTATCCATTTGAACGTTAAGATCTGGGTTCGAAATATTGCATAAATTAGTCGATGTGCTTGAAGGTTGGGATAAATTGGGAACAGAACCTATTATTATGTATCCCAACTGCGTTTCTAATGCTGTTGGAGCTCCTTGATCATTTTTTACCTGGTGAGTACCTATAATTTCGCTGAAAACATCACATCCCAAGATACCATCGACCTCTTGTGGTGAATAAAAGTTTGGATCTGCTAAAGGGTACTTTAAGAACGTTTGTATTGATGAAACTGGAATGGTGGTTTGTGGTTGTTTTCCCACGATCTTGTGCACGACATATGCACATACCGACAACTGGTATGAATTGACTAAAGAAATTAAAGTAAAATTAACCAATCCTATCACGATTTGTGATGAATTACCTAATCCCATCGCTTTGGCTGAAACTGGTTTAATTGGTAACTGAGCTTTTAAGCACCAAGTTAATGTGACAAAATTTCTAGCGCTTGCTGAATCAATTATCGTACGTAATAAAATATTTTCATTTTCGGTGAAAACTTTGGTTGCTGCAGTAGGCAATATGGTTACATTATGTGCCAGCTGGTTGTTGTTGAAAACGCATAAAACTGTGTTATTAGATTTCGAATTCGACGGATTATCTTGATTCGTATTTGCAAGATTCTTATCAGTATGCAACAATGTACTCGTATGATGCGGTGCCTTACATATAATACAAGTTTTCTTCGATCGACACGCAACTGTCGTCTTATGGCTTAAACAATTCACACATAGGTTTTAATTTTTTATACATTCTTGCCGTTCAGGAATGTTCATTTCTAGTAATTTTGAACATGCAAATATGGCGTGTTGTTCCCGGCACACAAAGCACTTCTTTTCGTATTTACTTTTTAAAAGAAATGATCGACTAATTTTGGAATTTTTATCCTTTTGCTTATCATATGTGTAATTGTTAGTTATACTTGTCATACCATAAACTTGATTTTTCGCTTGTTGCGACTTATGAAGAAATTTGAGGAGATCTTGGTATTTAGGAAATTCTCCTTGATAAGAATGCTCAAATTTCTCCTGCAAAATGGGATCGAGTTTTGAGAATGCCATAGACGTTATCATAAAGTCAAATGCATCTTGAAGATTTAATTGTGAAAGGGCTTGTACAGCTGTATCGAATTGTTCCAGAAATAGGTCTATTTGTGATGATGTAATAGTTTTAAACGATAAGAGCTGTTTAAAGTAAGTGGTGGCTAAATATCTTTTATTCTGGTATTTTTTTAATAGTGCTTCCCATAAAATCGGATAATTATTTGCAGTTGGTAGTATGGAATTAAAAATTTTTAATACCGAACCTTCTAACGCACCTTTTAAAAAATGAAATTTGGATACGTTATCTAATCGGAAAATTTTGGAACTTCTATGGATGGTAAATGATGATTTGGAACACTGTCCGGTATTGGCGAATTACTTATATTTTGATTATCCAACATTTTTTCTATATGTTTGATTTTTCCGTACAAAATTTCCAAGGCCCTCATGTCGGCATACTCAGGTACAAAACTCGGATCCTCTAAATATCTTAATTTGTTTATTTCGTCGCTTAATTTTATGCATTGTTCTCGTGCATTTTCAATAAGGTGTAATTTTTCAAGAAATTTTAACTTACTTGCCGTATTGGTGGTAATTTGTAGGGAAATGTCATACGTTTCTTGTATTATTGAAAAATACATTTCGCTCTTCGCTGTCATTCGGTTAATCTCTGCACCCACGTCAAATTTAGGTGCCATCTTGGATTTTATTTCCTTAATATATTCAATAAATCCTAATCAAAATTAGGATCCGGCTCGAAGGACCAATGTTACGGATGGGGGTTGGTTAGACCCTTTCGGAATAGCTAATTGAATTGGACTCAATAACTATTCCGAGGAATTGATATTATTGAATATATTAAGTAAAATATTCGACGTTCTCTACGTGCTCGGCGGTCCAGTCGGATGGCGGCTTCGAGTTCGGATATCTCAGTTCGCTTTAAATTCGGATTCTGAGGAAGAAATGAACTTCAAAACACAAATAAGTAACACTTGCACTGATTAAAAGGTATTTATTTCATTAAGTAATAACTAATGATCGAAATATATCACAAAAACACATATGGAAAGTACAAGTAAAACGGTGTACGTGACCAGCCAACGCGAGAGAGCTTGTTCACCCGTCAGATCAGCTATCACATCCAAATTGAGGATTGCCAGATAAAAGTGTTGTCTGAATATTAAAAATATTCTCTGGCGCCATCTAACAGGTTCTGGCGCAAACATACGATTATATAACACCCTAAAATATAAAATGCTGCAAAATAAACATTGTATAAATAAAATACATTGATTTAAAATTTATTAACTTCCCGTAGGGTAAGTTAAAGTAATCGCAAAGTAGTGGGGCGCATGGCATCGTGCCTTATCTTAAGGCAAATTGCTGGAACTTCCCGTAGCAAAAATTATATTTTTTTTATTTCTTTTTGGAAAAAATTTTACTTTGAAAAAATTAGATTTTTGAGAAACTATACATGTTTGACAAAAAATTCCTTTTTTTTGAGCCTATGTTTATTCGTCAGACGGCGACGCGGCGCTTACGCGCTTCGATATTCATCTCTATGCAGTTAAAGCAGTACGATTGCTTGGAAAAAAAGTTCAGAATTTCCAAATTATTACAAAATAAGGAAAACATTTTTTTCAAAAAGCCTTTTTTTTTCAAAGAAAAAAAGGAATTTTTTGTTAATAATCTATAGTTTCTCAACATTCTAATTTTTTCAAAGTAAATTTTTTCCAAAAAGGTTAAGCTTTAAAAAAAATAAAAATTTTTGCTACGGAAAGTTCCAGCAATTTGCCTTAAGGGGTTACACCACTGTAGCAGTAAGAAAAACGTATGCTTTTGCCATTTTTTTTCGGACGGAAGGAAAAGTATTATATTTATTAGTCAAAATTAGTCAAAAATCCGCGGCATGCAAAATAACTACAACAATTTGAATTTGTTTCGCTATAATTTTTTTACAGTATATTTATAATTACATTTTTAAGTGCCCATCATAGGAGATTTTCTATATGTTGATTTGTTTATCAATTATTAACAAATTACAAGCCATTTGTAATAGTCTGTAGTACAGTCATTTTTAATTTTTTTTTTTACAATTATATTTTATTTTGTTACTTTAAAGTACAATAAATAACTATCTTTAATATCATCATTTTAATACTATTCCTTCCGTCCAAAAAAAAAATGGCAAAAATATAAGTTTTATTTACTGCTACAGTGGTGTAACCCCTTAAGGCACGATGCCATGCGCCCTACGGGAAGTTAAAAATCGAAAATGAAAATATTTACCTGACTTTACGTTTTGACGGTTTCTGAACATTTTGGCATACCTCAGAATGTGTGTGCGTGTGTGTGTTTTGTGTGACCGCATTTTTTCGTTCACGTTTTTGGGTGCACAATCAATCAATTTAAATGGTTTAAAAAATATTCGATTCCTCCTGGCAGATGTGCTGATTAGTTTTTGGTAAATACAAGTCCAGTCGTTACGGAGATAAAGAGCAAAGGGTGCAGAAAATAGAAATCGAATTTTTGAGAGAACGGAGCATCCCATTTGAATGATCTAAAAAACATTCAAATTGTAATGATTTGGAGAAGTGGTTTTTGGCAAAGGTAGGTCCAGGCATTACGAAAATACAGAGATAAATGTATAACAAACGGCTGTTTTTAAGCATCCAATGATTCAAATGAATGATTCAAAAAACTTTGTGCTTGTGTTGATGAAACAATTGCTTTTTGAAGAAAAAAAAAATTATTACATTGTTTCTGAATATCGAAAATAATTCTGATTTTAATCAGTGGCGTAACTATAGGGTGGCGTGGGCGGCAAAATGCCACTGGCCCCCGGTCCAAGGGGCCCCGGCCCAAAAGGACGCACGCTCAGAAATATTTTTACATTATATTCTAATACTTTATTTTACTTGAAAAGTATGTTTTCGTAAGAATCAGGGGCGTAACTACCGTCGTATCAGCCGTATCAAATATACGGGGCCCCCAAACCAGGAGGCCCCCAATATCCGTAAGAAACATTAATAATATAAAAAGATCATGAAAAACTAATTAATCATGAAAACTTCGTTCAACCAAATTCAATGTCGTTAAAAAAGTACGCGAGGAATGTAAGATTATTATTTTAAAGAGTTTTATTTTGCCCAGGCCACGGGGGCCCCAAATACGCGTAAAAAAGTACGCGAGAAATGTAAGATTATTATTTTAAAGAGTTTTATTTTGTCCAGGCCACGGGGCTAATAATGACTAATAGAAAACCAACTTTTTATTAAGTTTTGAAAATACTATTGAAAATACTATGGCTTGTTCATTAAATTTTGATGATGTCATAGACACTTTTGCAGAACAGAAATCACGAAGAAAAGATTTTAATTAATAAATACCTTATTGAAATTAAATTGTTTTTATTTCATTCCAAATTTATGCATATTTTAAAAGAGTTTCTTCACCAAAAGGGGCCAGCGAGTATATGACGAATATGAAGTTTTCAAAAAGTATTAAAAAGGATTTGATTGTTGAGAAAACACGTGAAAAATTGATTGTTAATGTTAGGTTATGAAATAATTATTTTTAACCCCAAAGTACTATGTTCTTTCTCTGTTGAATTCAGTCATAAAAAAATCCTTTCTATAGTTCATGTATTACAATGTTTAAACACAAAAATTTTATGTTTGATTTTCAAAACAAAGTAGTAATTGTACTTTTAAATTATTAATTTTGACTTATAATTATTTTTATTTTTATGTTTTCTTGTACTTATACATTTTAATTTTTTTTTTAATTTTTGTATACATACATTTTAAATAATTTCTTAATTTAAAACCATAAAATATGAATAAGTCGAAGTAGATTTACTCATTTTTAATACAATTCATTACAAATCGTGGATATATATAATATATCTATATATATATATATATATATATATAAATCTCGTGTCACGATGTTGGTTCGCGATGGACGCCCACACTACTAAATTTTATTGGCTCATTGTGTGCATATATATCCAACTTAGGTTATAGGAAATTTTGAAAAGTAAATTTAAAATTTTGACAGAAAATCGCCAAAAAAAAAACAAAACACTAAAATGACAAATGTCAAAATTTATGGAAAACTCGAGAAAAAAAGATTTATGATTTTTTAAAAAAAAATTTGACAGTTCAAAAAATTTAATTCAAAAACATATACATATATAGATATACCCAGCATTTATATCCAAATTAGATGAAATGCTATATTTAAAATCACAATTTATAGTTTTAAATCTAATTAAAAGTCAATGTTTATAAATTTGAATTAATGTTGACATGAAAATCGTCAAATGTCATTTGTCAATATTTATGAAAATAATTATATAAATAGATTTACAATTTATATTTATTTCATTAGCTTACCAAATTATTTCGGATACCAAAACTTCATCAAAACCTTATAGATCAGAGATCACAATAAAAAAGCGACATATTGAATTTAAAATTAATCATAAACAAAAATTTGACATTTCACAAAAAAATGTTTAACGACTTCAATAAGAAACAAATAAATTAATTATTCCAAGTTATATTGCCGAACAAATTATAGATACAACACAATATTATAAAATAAATATCATATATTAATTTTCGACCAAAAAGGAAATATTTTGACATTTACAAATATACTGCATATTGAATATATGAAATTGACATTCACTGTTTTTCAATTAAATGAAAATGTAAAAAATCAAATATTTATATAAAAAATTGTATATTCAGATAAAGATACTGATTTGTTAATTTAGACTGAAACCTGATTTATTCATTAATTTTAAAAAAATTGACATAAACAAAATTAAAATAAACAAAACACCTGCATCATGCGTTCGAATTAATTATCGAAGTGTAAAGAAATTTGTGTAATTAAAATAAAATATTATTATTATATGAGTTGAGATAAATTTTGATTGCCATCGCAAACGTTAATCATACAGAAAATTGTAACCTCTTAAATGGAATAGTACAATCTGAGGGTATCATTGGAATCTGACAAAAACAAACTAGACAAACTAAATATTATATCATATTATATTAAATTTTGACCGAAAAGAAAATATTTTGACAGTTATAATTAATTTGAAATGAAATGCAAATGTCAAAAATCAGATCTTTACGTAAAAAAATATTTATTTCAACAATATTCCTGTGTTGAATTTGCACTTTTTTATGAATTTAACAATCATATAATATATTCATTGATGACTTAAAATAATTATTAATTTATAAAAATAAATATTGACGTATTTGACATGACAAAAGTATAATAAACAACGCTATGATGCGAGTTGAAGTATGAAATGTCAAATAATTTTGAAAATTATAATAAGTTTTTAACTATTTGTCAGAAAGAATATATTTTATTACAAATTCATACCCATATCAAGCACCAAAGTAATAAATACTATTTATAAAATGACATATTATTTTAATGCATATTTTAATTGTATGTTTTATATAAATATCGAATAAATATATTTATGTTTCACTTGATTTCAATGAAAATAATTCAATGACATAAATAAAATTAAAATAAACAAAGCACTATGATGCGTTCGAATTAAATATCAAAATGTAAAGAAATTTGTGTAATAAAAATATAACATTATCATTATTATATCATGTATATTATAAGCATTTCTGCAATGCGGCAAAATATTTTTGATGGCAAAACAGCGTTTGCCGGGTCAGCTAGTATATATATATATATATATATATATTTTGTAGAGTTTCGAACAAGAATCCAAAAATAATACAAAATAAAAAAACAAGAAAAGTTTTTAATAAACAATTTCTTTATTTAATTATTTGTTTACTGTCAACGTTTCGGAACTAGGTACGTTCCATCTTCAGGACATCTGTCAAGAAACATGATCTTGATAAGATTTAAGCAAACAATATGTTTAGGAATAGAAAATAGATTTTTCTTAAATAATAAATTAATTGTAACAAATAATAATGTACAGAAATATGATAATATGATCAAAATGAAAATGATAAAAATAAATGAGTGGATTATCAGAACCGGATATTAAAAATGATAGCAATTTTTTGAAAGTTATGGAAAAATTTTTTTAAGAAAGGATTAATGATAAAATTGAATTAATTACCTGTATGTCTGAATATACGTTAGCACTTTTTCACTAAACAAGAATTTTTGACAAGAAATGAATTTGTGAGTTATTTTTCCGCCGAATAGTTAACTTTTGTAAATCAAAATCACTAAAAGTGTTGTCTTTTTTTTAAAATTATTATTTGAAAACAAATAATATTGTATTCGAAGTTATACTATTGGCTTTTGGAAGCAAACTAAACTGTATTTGATGGATTCATATGTAACACGTGTAAACACTTGAAACGAGAACTGTGAGATTGTGTGTGTGTGTTTTTTCATGTTAGGGTGTAAATACTTAAATTATTAAACTTAAAATGAAGTCGATATTAATTGTTTGTCAAAAAGTGTAAAAAATTTAAATATGAATCATGTAATAGGTTGTGATCTGATCTAATGTTGACACTGTTAGACACATTCATGAGAATGAGACAACTCTCCGCGAATAATCTCCTAAAGATGCAACTTTCATGATATAAATCTTTGGAGTAAAATTAAATGAATGGGCGTTTTCTATAGAGTGTTGTACTAGGGTATTTGAAATTTTTATGTTTATGGTGGACCACACTTAGTTCATGTTGTCTCATCTCTTGTGTACATATTGCGAGGTTTGTCCAAATATTGAAAAGCACGTCATTACAAGAAACAGAATATATACATTAGTATTGAAATTGGATGGAGTAGGGGATTAATATTCGAAAGAATTGGTTGAAGGAGTGTAAGGATGAGCCCTGATACTAAAATGTTTTCTTCTAACAAAATTTTGGCAAAATAATAATATAAATCTTTAACGTATGGAATGCTGCAGTAAATAAGATTGGTGTTTTGATGTTGGTACTGGTATTGGGAGAAATTAAATTTGTGTTTTAAAAAAGTTCGTCTTTTTTGAATAACTGATGATGAATGAGATTTTTGGTAACCATTTTCAATTAGAGTTATTTTTACTAGGGATAAATTTTGTGGATGGAAAGTTTGGTGAGTTAACTATTCGGCGGGAAAAATAACTCACAAATTCATTTCTTGTCAAAATTCTTGTTTAGTGAAAAAGTGCTAACGTATACTCAGACATACAGGTAATTAATTCAATTTTATCATTAATGCTGTTCTAAAATAAAAAAAAAAAAAAAAAAAAAAAAAAAAAAAAAAAATTCCATACCTTTCAAAAAAATTGCTATCATTTTTAATATCCGGTTCTGATAATCCACTCATTTATTTTTATCATTTTCATTTTGATCATTATCATATTTCTGTACATTATTATTTGTTACAATTAATTTATTATTTAAGAAAAATCTATTT
>NW_020538432.1:0-61077 GCF_003426905.1 Ctenocephalides felis
AATCTAGAACGTATCACTTGTCAAATCAGAAGCTAGCTCGAGGTGTATAGTTTTTGGTAGCTAAACAAATAAAAAGGTATATATAAGCCTTGTATGTTCGAACGCCTCTGTGGCGACTCATTGAGACATTGAACGGGCTGCATAATCTACGCCGACATTTCTAAAGGCCCTACTTGCTTGAATACGTGGTGTTGGTAAATTACCCATAAATGGAAAATTGGATCTAGGATTATGTCTAAAACATGTGATACATTTGTGAAGACGGTTACGAATCATCGCCCGCGCTGACAAGATCCAATATTTTTGTCTTAATAAAGATAAAACTAAATTTGAGCCAGTATGTAAATTGTTTTTTATGGTAGTAATCTATTAGACAATTTACTACTTGGTCTTTTTTAGGAAGAAGAAATGGGTTTTCATTCGTAGTTAATCTTAATCGCCCATTAACGCGTAAACAATTATTTGCATCCAAAGCTAAATTTAGTCGTCGGAATTTCTTTGAGCAGGACAACCCATTCTTTAATAATTTAAATTCCTCGGCAAAATGATGTTCTTGGATTAGTCGAATAATTACTACCTCGGCTTGTTTTAAATCAGAAGTCAAAAAACGATTTTGATTAGTGATAATTTTACAAAATTTTAATATATACGCGAAAATCCTTATAAGTTTGTTCCAATTGGAAAATTTTTGTGTTAACATATATAAGGAATTGATTGGTGAAATAACATTCTTTACCACTAGAGCATTAACCTTTCTTTCTTGATTGATTTCTATAGAAGTATCAATCCGTTTACTGGGCCAAGAAGATATGTCATCGTTTAACCAATCCGGTCCGAACAACCATTTTTTATGTTGCATAAATTGCTTAGGTCGTAAGCCGCGGGAAACACAATCAGCTGCATTTTGATCGGACGGAATATGAAGCCACTGTGCATTCGGAAGAAGGTCGTGAATTTTGGATACTCGGTTAGCTACAAACGTTTTCCAACGATTGGCTGGACCTGCCAACCAGTGAAGACTATCATTGAGTCATTAAAACAATAAACGGAATTAAAATCTATATATGTTTATTGTTTGTTAATACAAAATGTAATAATTTAGATAATAAATGACATGCACAAAGTTCCAATCGTGCTAAAGTTTGATTTTTCATTGGTGTTACTCTCGACTTTGATATTAGCATGAAATTCTGAGTGTTAAGTGATCTAATGTAAACTACAGCTCCATATGCTTGTTCGGAACTATCTGCAAAACCAAATAAGGTACATTTACCTCGTTCTGAAGTTTTCAAATAACGTGGTATCTCAAAATTATTAAGAAGCTCTAATTCGGAATAAATTGCTAACCACGAAGTAATAATGAATGATGGCAATTCTTCGTCCCAATCAATTTTCAAGGTCCAAATTTTCTTCATTAATATTTTTATCTTAATAACTATGGGAGTAAGGAAACCCAGAGGGTCCCAGATTCGTGCTATTACTGAAAGGAGATGTCGTTTGGTCCACCTTTTCCACATAAGTTTTATGTCAAATGAAAAATTATCCGATAAAGGATTCCATTTTAATCCCAATACCTTGGTTGAATTATCGATTTCAAAATCCTTAGGGAAATGTTTAGTTTGAATATCAGATGTAGGAAATAGGTTCCGTATGCTAGAATGATTAGATTCCCATTTTTTTAAATTCAAAACCCCCAGATGCAAATACGATCTGTCGATCACGAACAATGATTTTTGTATTTTCCAAAGAATCAACACTTGTAACCACGTCATCAATGTAAATATCGTTTTCAAGTATTTTTATAAGTGATTCAGAGAATTTGGAACGTTCATCTCGCGACAGTTGTTTAATTGTTCTAATGGCTTGAAATGGAGATGATGATAAGCCAAATGTAACTGTATTTAGTTCATAGATTCCAATAGGTACATCGGGTGATGGTCTCCATAATATCCTTTGGTATTTTCGATCCTGTTCGCGAACCCATATATTTCTATACATTTGTTTGATATCCGCCATTAATGCTATCCGTCCCATACGAAAATTTAATAGAATCGAACAAATGTTTGTTTGTAGTTTTGGACCCACATGTAAATTTTCGTTTAGCGAGGTAAATTCTGCATTTTTTGCAGATGCATCAAACACAACGCGTAATGGAGTGGAGGAGCTTTCTTTCTCGACTGCAAAATGAGGAATATAATATGCATTTTCTATGTGACTAGAATCATTAACTTTATTCTTCAGAGAACAAGGAGCAACAAAGGATAAATGGTTTTGTGTCAAATAATCGTTTATAACTGCGGAATATTTTTTATAATATTCTGGATCTCTCAAAAATTTGTTTTCTAGCATGTGGTAACGCTTTAATGCTAAAGTAAAGGATTTTGATAAATTTTTTTTCCTTTACTTTTAAAAGGTAGGGCTACTATGTATCGCCCCTCTGGAGATCGTTTTGTTGTTGCAATAAAATGATTTTCACAATAATCATCGTCGTAAGGAAGTGCTGCTTGTGGAATATCTTCTAACTGAAAAAACTTATCCATTTGAACGTTAAGATCTGGGTTCGAAATATTGCATAAATTAGTCGATGTGCTTGAAGGTTGGGATAAATTGGGAACAGAACCTATTATTATGTATCCCAACTGCGTTTCTAATGCTGTTGGAGCTCCTTGATCATTTTTTACCTGGTGAGTACCTATAATTTCGCTGAAAACATCACATCCCAAGATACCATCGACCTCTTGTGGTGAATAAAAGTTTGGATCTGCTAAAGGGTACTTTAAGAACGTTTGTATTGATGAAACTGGAATGGTGGTTTGTGGTTGTTTTCCCACGATCTTGTGCACGACATATGCACATACCGACAACTGGTATGAATTGACTAAAGAAATTAAAGTAAAATTAACCAATCCTATCACGATTTGTGATGAATTACCTAATCCCATCGCTTTGGCTGAAACTGGTTTAATTGGTAACTGAGCTTTTAAGCACCAAGTTAATGTGACAAAATTTCTAGCGCTTGCTGAATCAATTATCGTACGTAATAAAATATTTTCATTTTCGGTGAAAACTTTGGTTACTGCAGTAGGCAATATGGTTACATTATGTGCCAGCTGGTTGTTGTTGAAAACGCATAAAACTGTGTTATTAGATTTCGAATTCGACGGATTATCTTGATTCGTATTTGCAAGATTCTTATCAGTATGCAACAATGTACTCGTATGATGCGGTGCCTTACATATAATACAAGTTTTCTTCGATCGACACGCAACTGTCGTCTTATGGCTTAAACAATTCACACATAGGTTTAATTTTTTATACATTCTTGCCGTTCAGGAATGTTCATTTCTAGTAATTTTGAACATGCAAATATGGCGTGTTGTTCCCGGCACACAAAGCACTTCTTTTCGTATTTACTTTTTAAAAGAAATGATCGACTAATTTTGGAATTTTTATCCTTTTGCTTATCATATGTGTAATTGTTAGTTATACTTGTCATACCATAAACTTGATTTTTCGCTTGTTGCGACTTATGAAGAAATTTGAGGAGATCTTGGTATTTAGGAAATTCTCCTTGATAAGAATGCTCAAATTTCTCCTGCAAAATGGGATCGAGTTTTGAGAATGCCATAGACGTTATCATAAAGTCAAATGCATCTTGAAGATTTAATTGTGAAAGGGCTTGTACAGCTGTATCGAATTGTTCCAGAAATAGGTCTATTTGTGATAATGTAATAGTTTTAAACGATAAGAGCTGTTTAAAGTAAGTGGTGGCTAAATATCTTTTATTCTGGTATTTTTTTAATAGTGCTTCCCATAAAATCGGATAATTATTTGCAGTTGGTAGTATGGAATTAAAAATTTTTAATACCGAACCTTCTAACGCACCTTTTAAAAAATGAAATTTGGATACGTTATCTAATCGGAAAATTTTGGAACTTCTATGGATGGTAAATGATGATTTGGAACACTGTCCGGTATTGGCGAATTACTTATATTTTGATTATCCAACATTTTTTCTATATGTTTGATTTTTCCGTACAAAATTTCCAAGGCCCTCATGTCGGCATACTCAGGTACAAAACTCGGATCCTCTAAATATCTTAATTTGTTTATTTCGTCGCTTAATTTTATGCATTGTTCTCGTGCATTTTCAATAAGGTGTAATTTTTCAAGAAATTTTAACTTACTTGCCGTATTGGTGGTAATTTGTAGGGAAATGTCATACGTTTCTTGTATTATTGAAAAATACATTTCGCTCTTCGCTGTCATTCGGTTAATCTCTGCACCCACGTCAAATTTAGGTGCCATCTTGGATTTTATTTCCTTAATATATTCAATAAATCCTAATCAAAATTAGGATCCGGCTCGAAGGACCAATGTTACGGATGGGGGTTGGTTAGACCCTTTCGGAATAGCTAATTGAATTGGACTCAATAACTATTCCGAGGAATTGATATTATTGAATATATTAAGTAAAATATTCGACGTTTTCTACGTGCTCGGCGGTCCAGTCGGATGGCGGCTTCGAGTTCGGATATCTCAGTTCGCTTTAAATTCGGATTCTGAGGAAGAAATGAACTTCAAAACACAAATAAGTAACACTTGCACTGATTAAAAGGTATTTATTTCATTAAGTAATAACTAATGATCGAAATATATCACAAAAACACATATGGAAAGTACAAGTAAAACGGTGTACGTGACCAGCCAACGCGAGAGAGCTTGTTCACCCGTCAGATCAGCTATCACATCCAAATTGAGGATTGCCAGATAAAAGTGTTGTCTGAATATTAAAAATATTCTCTGGCGCCATCTAACAGGTTCTGGCGCAAACATACGATTATATAACACCCTAAAATATAAAATGCTGCAAAATAAACATTGTATAAATAAAATACATTGATTTAAAATTTATTAACTTCCCGTAGGGTAAGTTAAAGTAATCGCAAAGTAGTGGGGCGCATGGCATCGTGCCTTATCTTAAGGCAAATTGCTGGAACTTCCCGTAGCAAAAATTATATTTTTTTTATTTCTTTTTGGAAAAAATTTTACTTTGAAAAAATTAGATTTTTGAGAAACTATACATGTTTGACAAAAAATTCCTTTTTTTTGAGCCTATGTTTATTCGTCAGACGGCGACGCGGCGCTTACGCGCTTCGATATTCATCTCTATGCAGTTAAAGCAGTACGATTGCTTGGAAAAAAAGTTCAGAATTTCCAAATTATTACAAAATAAGGAAAACATTTTTTTCAAAAAGCCTTTTTTTTTCAAAGAAAAAAAGGAATTTTTTGTTAATAATCTATAGTTTCTCAACATTCTAATTTTTTCAAAGTAAATTTTTTCCAAAAAGGTTAAGCTTTAAGAAAAATAAAAATTTTTGCTACGGAAAGTTCCAGCAATTTGCCTTAAGGGGTTACACCACTGTAGCAGTAAGAAAAACGTATGCTTTTGCCATTTTTTTTCGGACGGAAGGAAAAGTATTATATTTATTAGTCAAAATTAGTCAAAAATCCGCGGCATGCAAAATAACTACAACAATTTGAATTTGTTTCGCTATAATTTTTTTACAGTATATTTATAATTACATTTTTAAGTGCCCATCATAGGAGATTTTCTATATGTTGATTTGTTTATCAATTATTAACAAATTACAAGCCATTTGTAATAGTCTGTAGTACAGTCATTTTTAATTTTTTTTTTTACAATTATATTTTATTTTGTTACTTTAAAGTACAATAAATAACTATCTTTAATATCATCATTTTAATACTATTCCTTCCGTCCAAAAAAAAAATGGCAAAAATATAAGTTTTATTTACTGCTACAGTGGTGTAACCCCTTAAGGCACGATGCCATGCGCCCTACGGGAAGTTAAAAATCGAAAATGAAAATATTTACCTGACTTTACGTTTTGACGGTTTCTGAACATTTTGGCATACCTCAGAATGTGTGTGCGTGTGTGTGTTTTGTGTGACCGCATTTTTTCGTTCACGTTTTTGGGTGCACAATCAATCAATTTAAATGGTTTAAAAAATATTCGATTCCTCCTGGCAGATGTGCTGATTAGTTTTTGGTAAATACAAGTCCAGTCGTTACGGAGATAAAGAGCAAAGGGTGCAGAAAATAGAAATCGAATTTTTGAGAGAACGGAGCATCCCATTTGAATGATCTAAAAAACATTCAAATTGTAATGATTTGGAGAAGTGGTTTTTGGCAAAGGTAGGTCCAGGCATTACGAAAATACAGAGATAAATGTATAACAAACGGCTGTTTTTAAGCATCCAATGATTCAAATGAATGATTCAAAAAACTTTGTGCTTGTGTTGATGAAACAATTGCTTTTTGAAGAAAAAAAAATTATTACATTGTTTCTGAATATCGAAAATAATTCTGATTTTAATCAGTGGTGTAACTATAGGGTGGCGTGGGCGGCAAAATGCCACTGGCCCCCGGTTTAAGGGGCCCCGGCCCAAAAGGACGCACGCTCAGAAATATTTTTACATTATATTCTAATACTTTATTTTACTTGAAAAGAATGTTTTCGTAAGAATCAGGGGCGTAACTACCGTCGTATCAGCCGTATCAAATATACGGGGCCCCCAAACCAGGAGGCCCCCAATATCCGTAAGAAACATTAATAATATTAAAAGATCATGAAAAACTAATTAATCATGAAAACTTCGTTCAACCAAATTCAATGTCGTTAAAAAAGTACGCGAGGAATGTAAGATTATTATTTTAAAGAGTTTTATTTTGCCAGGCCACGGGGCTAATAATGACTAATAGAAAACCAACTTTTTATTAAGTTTTGAAAATACTATTGAAAATACTATGGCTTGTTCATTAAATTTTGATGATGTCATAGACACTTTTGCAGAACAGAAATCACGAAGAAAAGATTTTAATTAATAAATACCTTATTGAAATTAAATTGTTTTTATTTCATTCCAAATTTATGCATATTTTAAAAGAGTTTCTTCACCAAAAGGGGCCAGCGAGTATATGACGAATATGAAGTTTTCAAAAAGTATTAAAAAGGATTTGATTGTTGAGAAAACACGTGAAAAATTGATTGTTAATGTTAGGTTATGAAATAATTATTTTTAACCCCAAAGTACTATGTTCTTTCTCTGTTGAATTCAGTCATAAAAAAATCCTTTCTATAGTTCATGTATTACAATGTTTAAACACAAAAATTTTATGTTTGATTTTCAAAACAAAGTAGTAATTGTACTTTTAAATTATTAATTTTGACTTATAATTATTTTTATTTTTATGTTTTCTTGTACTTATACATTTTAATTTTTTTTTTAATTTTTGTATACATACATTTTAAATAATTTCTTAATTTAAAACCATAAAATATGAATAAGTCGAAGTAGATTTACTCATTTTTAATACAATTCATTGCAAATCGTGGATATATATAATATATCTATATATATATATATATATATATATATATAATAAATCTCGTGTCACGATGTTGGTTCGCGATGGACGCCCACACTACTAAATTTTATTGGCTCATTGTGTGCATATATATCCAACTTAGGTTATAGGAAATTTTGAAAAGTAAATTTAAAATATAAATATATAATTTTTATAAATTTCTAAAAATTTTGACAGAAAATCGCCAAAAAAAAAAAACAAAACACTAAAATGACAAATGTCAAAATTTATGGAAAACTCGAGAAAAAAAGATTTATGATTTTTTAAAAAAAAATTTGACAGTTCAAAAAATTTAATTCAAAAACATATACATATATAGATATACCCAGCATTTATATCCAAATTAGATGAAATGCTATATTTAAAATCACAATTTATAGTTTTAAATCTAATTAAAAGTCAATGTTTATAAATTTGAATTAATGTTGACATGAAAATCGTCAAATGTCATTTGTCAATATTTATGAAAATAATTATATAAATATATTTACAATTTATATTTATTTCATTAGCTTACCAAATTATTTCGGATACCAAAACTTCATCAAAACCTTATAGATCAGAGATCACAATAAAAAAGCGACATATTGAATTTAAAATTAATCATAAACAAAAATTTGACATTTCACAAAAAAATGTTTAACGACTTCAATAAGAAACAAATAAATTAATTATTCCAAGTTATATTGCCGAACAAATTATAGATACAACACAATATTATAAAATAAATATCATATATTAATTTTCGACCAAAAAGGAAATATTTTGACATTTACAAATATACTGCATATTGAATATATGAAATTGACATTCACTGTTTTTCAATTAAATGAAAATGTAAAAAATCAAATATTTATATAAAAAATTGTATATTCAGATAAAGATACTGATTTGTTAATTTAGACTGAAACCTGATTTATTCATTAATTTTAAAAAAAATTGACATAAACAAAATTAAAATAAACAAAACACCTGCATCATGCGTTCGAATTAATTATCGAAGTGTAAAGAAATTTGTGTAATTAAAATAAAATATTATTATTATATGAGTTGAGATAAATTTTGATTGCCATCGCAAACGTTAATCATACAGAAAATTGTAACCTCTTAAATGGAATAGTACAATCTGAGGGTATCATTGGAATCTGACAAAAACAAACTAGACAAACTAAATATTATATCATATTATATTAAATTTTGACCGAAAAGAAAATATTTTGACAGTTATAATTAATTTGAAATGAAATGCAAATGTCAAAAATCAGATCTTTACGTAAAAAAATATTTATTTCAACAATATTCCTGTGTTGAATTTGCACTTTTTTATGAATTTAACAATCATATAATATATTCATTGATGACTTAAAATAATTATTAATTTATAAAAAATAAATATTGACGTATTTGACATGACAAAAGTATAATAAACAACGCTATGATGCGAGTTTGAAGTATGAAATGTCAAATAATTTTGAAAATTATAATAAGTTTTTAACTATTTGTCAGAAAGAATATATTTTATTACAAATTCATACCCATATCAAGCACCAAAGTAATAAATACTATTTATAAAATGACATATTATTTTAATGCATATTTTAATTGTATGTTTTATATAAATATCGAATAAATATATTTATGTTTCACTTGATTTCAATGAAAATAATTCAATGACATAAATAAAATTAAAATAAACAAAGCACTATGATGCGTTCGAATTAAATATCAAAATGTAAAGAAATTTGTGTAATAAAAATATAACATTATCATTATTATATCATGTATATTATAAGCATTTCTGCAATGCGGCAAAATATTTTTGATGGCAAAACAGCGTTTGCCGGGTCAGCTAGTATATATATATATATATATATATATATATTTTGTAGAGTTTCGAACAAGAATCCAAAAATAATACAAAATAAAAAAACAAGAAAAGTTTTTAATAAACAATTTCTTTATTTAATTATTTGTTTACTGTCAACGTTTCGGAACTAGGTACGTTCCATCTTCAGGACATCTGTCAAGAAACATGATCTTGATAAGATTTAAGCAAACAATATGTTTAGGAATAGAAAATAGATTTTTCTTAAATAATAAATTAATTGTAACAAATAATAATGTACAGAAATATGATAATATGATCAAAATGAAAATGATAAAAATAAATGAGTGGATTATCAGAACCGGATATTAAAAATGATAGCAATTTTTTGAAAGTTATGGAAAAATTTTTTTAAGAAAGGATTAATGATAAAATTGAATTAATTACCTGTATGTCTGAATATACGTTAGCACTTTTTCACTAAACAAGAATTTTTGACAAGAAATGAATTTGTGAGTTATTTTTCCGCCGAATAGTTAACTTTTGTAAATCAAAATCACTAAAAGTGTTGTCTTTTTTTAAAATTATTATTTGAAAACAAATAATATTGTATTCGAAGTTATACTATTGGCTTTTGGAAGCAAACTAAACTGTATTTGATGGATTCATATGTAACACGTGTAAACACTTGAAACGAGAACTGTGAGATTGTGTGTGTGTGTTTTTTCATGTTAGGGTGTAAATACTTAAATTATTAAACTTAAAATGAAGTCGATATTAATTGTTTGTCAAAAAGTGTAAAAAATTTAAATATGAATCATGTAATAGGTTGTGATCTGATCTAATGTTGACACTGTTAGACACATTCATGAGAATGAGACAACTCTCCGCGAATAATCTCCTAAAGATGCAACTTTCATGATATAAAATCTTTGGAGTGAAATTAAATGAATGGGCGTTTTCTATAGAGTGTTGTACTAGGGTACTTTTGAAATTTTTATGTTTATGGTGGACCACACTTAGTTCATGTTGTCTCATTCTCTTGTGTACATATTGCGAGGTTTGTCCAATATATTGAAAAGCACAGTCATTACAAGAAACAGAATATACTACATTAGTATTGAAATTGGATGGAGTAGGGGATTTAATATTCGTAAAGAATTGGTTGAAGGAGTGTAAGGATGAGCCTGATACTAAAATGTTTTCTTCTAACAAAATTTTGGCAAAATAATAATATAAATCTTCAACGTATGGAATGCTGCAGTAAATAAGATTGGTGTTTTTGATGTTGGTACTGGTATTGGGAGAATTAATTTGTGTTTTTAAAAAAGTTCGTCTTTTTTGAATAACTGAATGAATGAGATTTTTTGGGTAACCATTTTCAATTAGAGTTATTTTTACTAGGGATAAATTTTGTGGATGGAAAGTTTGGTGAGTTAACTATTCGGCGGAAAAATAACTCACAAATTCATTTCTTGTCAAAAATTCTTGTTTAGTGAAAAAGTGCTAACGTATACTCAGACATACAGGTAATTAATTCAATTTTATCATTAATGCTTTCTTAAATAAAAAAAAAAAAAAAAAAAAAAAAAAAAAAAAAAAAAATTCCATAACTTTCAAAAAAATTGCTATCATTTTTAATATCCGGTTCTGATAATCCACTCATTTATTTTTATCATTTTCATTTTGATCATATTATCATATTTCTGTACATTATTATTTGTTACAATTAATTTATTATTTAAGAAAAATCTATTTTCTATTCCTAAACATATTGTTTGCTTAAATCTTATCAAGATCATGTTTCTTGACAGATGTCCTGAAGATGGAACGTACCTAGTTCCGAAACGTTGACAGTAAACAAATAATTAAATAAAGAAATTGTTTATTAAAAACTTTTCTTGTTTTTTTATTTTGTATTATTTTTGGATTCTTGTTCGAAACTCTACAATATATATATATATATATATATATATATATATATATATATCTTGATAGTTTTTTCGACGTTGAAACATATTTCAAAGTAACTAGCAGCCCATTCGTCGAAATAAAAAAGGTATAAAGTGTAATACTTTTATTTATACGTTTCGACACAAGATGCGTGTCATCATTCAGCAACACAGGACAAAAACACTCAACAAAAATTTATTTTAAAAAATTAAACTTAATAACATATTAGAGAAAAACATTTTTTTAGAAAAAATTATGAATAACTAAAAGATTTGAAACTAATTCGAGTCGAGTCTGGATGCTCGGTATGGGCGTGTTTCTCGTCTCACAATTATGTATTTTATAACTTTTAGTCAAATTAGTTTCAAATCTTTTAGTTATTCATAATTTTTTCTAAAAAAATGTTTTTCTCTAATATGTTATTAAGTTTAATTTTTTAAAATAAATTTTTGTTGAGTGTTTTTGTCCTGTGTTGCTGAATGATGACACGCATCTTGTGTCGAAACGTATAAATAAAAGTATTACACTTTATACCTTTTTTATTTCGACGAATGGGCTGCTAGTTACTTTGAAATATATATATATATATATATATATATATATATATATATATATATATATATACATATATCATAACTGAGTGACTGTATACTCAAAGTACGCGTAAATAATAAATTCCTATAAAACAAAACTCAATGTAATTTGAAACCTTTATTGTGCAGAAAACTCATACCAGCTTATTTGTGGATGATTAATATCTTTGCTCCGGCATCGCAGAGTGCCGTCGAAAATAATATTCATTATCGACGTAGTCGAAAACCTAATTCATTCATTTATTGAACGTAATAATATTAGAGCATTTTTCGCATGAACATGAAGCATGGTAACTTTATCAGATAATTAAGTTAAAAATGTATCAAGATAATTTAAGGGAGTAGTCTAGTGTAGAGGCAAAAACTTCAGGTCATTTTAAAATCATTTTAAAAAAGCAATCAATTGTGTCTACTATCATTTTTTTATAATTAACATGCCCACGATTGCAACTCTCCTAGTAATCTGAAATCGAAGAAAAAGATTGTTAATCTAGAATGATGTCGCAATAGCATAAACTAGGATTAGGTTAAAAAAAAAACTTTTTCGAGAAAAAGGAAACATTTTTCTGGATTCTTTTTTGAGTTTCTCGGATTTTTTTTAAAAACAGCAAGTATCTCCGAAAATAATTTAATAATGTATAAATCCGCTCGTACACACTTTCATAAATAGTTGAACTTTGGAAATACAAAAAAAAAAAGAAAAACTAGTGGTGTATGGCATCGTGCCTTAAGGCAAATTGCTGGAACTCCCTAATGAAATATTCGAGAAATTTTAAATGTTTTCAAATATATTAATATAAATCCTGTAACTTTTATTATCTATCTTGTTATATCTGAGCAAATCAAATGTAAATCATAAATCAATTTATCTCCAGATTATTTATCTCCATTAACAATCGTTTCAAATTTCATTTCGAATTCAATTTAAAAAAAATAGTTGCCTGATTTACACAAAATTGAAAAAATGCTCCCTTATAGTCACAGTCTAATTGCATTTGCAAATAATTCTGTGTGACATTTTCACTTATACTGTGCTTAGCTTGGCGGCATTTTCACATTTTTCAATAGTTTTCACAAAATTCGAATTGGAAAAGTGCTCTAGTACATAAACAGTCTAAACGCACTTGCGAAAACATTTGTATCAGAGTGCCGCTTAGACTGTGCTTTGACTGGATAATTTTTCGAATTTTTAATCCAAAATTACAAAAAAATTTATAAAAAATAAAAAAAGATGTAATAATTTTTTATCCTCAAAAGCAATTGTTTTGTCAATACAAGCAGAAAGTTTTCTAGATAATTCAAATCGGACGCTTAGTTCACTCAAAAACTACCGTTTATTGCACATTTAGCTCTGTATCTTCGAAATGGCGGACCTGTCTTTGCCAAAAACTAATCGCCTCTTCTCCGAATCATTACAAATTTATTTTTTTTCAGATCATTAAAATGTTCTTTAAACCATTCAAATCGGTTGATGGTTGATGGTGGACATACAAAACACACACACACACACACACACACACACACACACATACACACACGCATCTATTTTTTCTGAGATATGCCAATGTTCAGAAACCTACAAAAGGTCGAGAAATGGAAAAATTTTCATTTTCGATTTTCGGCCCATTACTATAACTATCCTAAGGAAAGTTAAAAACGATTTTTGGGAATTTCTACACTAGAATACACCCTTAAGGCAAGTTGTAAAGAATCGACTTAACACATAAAAATTTAGCTATTTAGATAACATTTTTAATAGAAGCAAGTCCATATCGAGTAACAGACATTGATGGATCAAAAATACGACTCCAAATATACACATACACATGCTTAATCCAATTTTGGTGTCAATTGAAAAAAAAATTACTATCGACTTTGACATCTTCCGATTCTAGATTTGTTTCCACCACCAGCTTTACATGGCGACTAGAGAGTAAAGAGTTGGCTCCGGGAGAAACATCCAAAGTCCGATAAAAAGTTTTTGTTTTGCTGTTGCCGTTGCCATTGCCGGTACCGCGCGCCGCCTTATCTTATATATAAAATTCTTCTGTAACAATGTAAGTTTCATTAATCCTCCTAAACTATAATTCGGATTTTCATGAATCTCCCTGAAGTTTGTTCGGGAAATTTTCTAGAATGTTTTGATTCATAGAAATATAGTTAGATTGTAGAAATAAATGCAAAAAATTACAAAAAAGCGCTTATCATTGTTTGACCTTTGAAATATTTAAGGCATGGTTTGACATTGAAAACAAATGACAACTGTCATTTGCCAAACATTTCTATTCACTTATAGGCTAAGACAATATTAAAATATAATAAATTCATGATTAAAAATAAAGAAAATGTAATGTCTACATTATTATTGTCGAAAAGCAGCTGAGATGTGCCATAATTAAAATAATATAAGATGCAAATAATATAACATGCGTCTTACGCGCACGGCGAATCGTGTTCTCAACGTGCGCGTGGTTTGCTTTTGCTTGCAATAATTTTGTTTGCGCACTTTGCGAACAGATTCGCCGTACGAATTCGTGCCAAGGAGACGAGCCATAAGTGATTGCGCTCAAAAATATTCAATTTGCGGTCGTTTTGCCTTACTATACTAAGTCACAATACAAAAAAAATTACTTATTCAAAAAATTATTTAGAAGTTTCATTGTGTCAAAAATTGGCATTTTGTACGGAATATTTACTCAATGGAGCGCTTTGGGTCTGAACTTTTTTTTACTGTTTTCCAATTTGTTTTGAATTTTGGAATTAGGCTCATCTTACTCTCAAGTTCAAAAGTGAAAACAATTTAGACTCCTTTACACTACCCGGAGGGATGCCATTTCTTTTCAGTGGTGTAATAACGTTGGGTGTGGATAAAAGAACTAATTATAAGAGAAAAATGTTTAATAATGTTTTTCAAAAAAGCAAATACTTTTCAAGTTACTGGCTACTGAAAATTTGTTTCTTTTTTGCGTTTTTCGTCGTTTTTTTCTAATATCTTCAAAAATATACATTTTAACGAAAATTATGTAATGAACAAAATTATATCAATAAAAATCCTAATAAATAGCTATTTTACACTGTTCATAAAAAAATCCATAAAAAAAACAATTTCTCATTATAATATCTCTGAAAGAACACGTATAAAAGTACATATATGAAAACTCAAGGTATTTTTTAGACTAATTATTGCTTTTAATTATTTTTTTGTTACACAAATATTGATAGAGTTCTAATTGTTTAAAGAGTGCGCGGCTGTCCAACCGGAGTGTCTTTCGAGCCCTTTAACCCTTAGCCGTTTCAAAATAAGAGAAGTTACGGTAAAATTTATGATAGAGAAAGTTGTAGCCCATTTAATTACCTTTAAAATAGTATATTACAAGTTAGGATAAAATCAGAATTAAAAGAGTTATAATCCAATTAATGCGGGGGGGTGGTGACGAAATGCAAATTGTTTTCACTTCTGAACTTTAGATTAAGATTAGCTAGGCATACGCTTTTTTCCTCTCCATTTACTGCAATAATTTTGTTGATAGTAGGTTAAATAGAGCACATGTGAACAAAATTTGACAAATTAATTCACTTCAAATATGAACTTAAGTAATAATGCATATTGAATTATTAGTGTGAAAAATGCAATTTAGATATTAAAATACTAAAAGCAAGTTAAAATATGGTACGAAATTATATAAATTGTAGGCAACATTATTGAAGCAATTATTTTGGGTAGAAAAATCGAAGGTGATATTGTACCTTGAACGCATGCTATATATTAATTCTTTCTGAATTTGTTATATTATTTAAAAGATTTCAATTTTCAACACGTGTATCTATGCTATGACAATAAATACATGGTGATAAATTTGGAAAATCAATGTTTTAGCCATCAATAAACAAAAAATCATTCATTTAAACATCCACGTCTACAGGTATGTCTAAAAATATTGTATAATTCTTAAATTCAATAAAATAAATTGAGCTATTGAAAATAAATTTGTTCTATAAATCGCAGTGTATAATTTTTAATATATAATTTTATTGAACATATTTTAATATTTATTAAGAATATTATATTGAGAATAATCATTTTATTTGAAACAGTACTACATTTAACATCACCCATATATTGGTGTAAATAGTAACTCGAAGAACAATAATGATTATTTTTAACTGAACGGTATAAATATTAGTATAGGATATTAAAAAACGTAGAAGTGGGTACAGGACAACGTCTGTCGGGTCATCTAGTATATATATATATTTTTTTTTTCTTTATTTATTATAGACAATCAGAATTACAAGTTCTATGAGTCTATGTGATTAAGTATGACGTTTAGAGGTATCTTCCACTGAAGAGATTCCCCTGTAGATAATCTATAAAATAAATCAATGTTAATTATTTATATCTATGTAAATAATATATCTATGTTAATGAATAATCTATGTTAGTAATATAACAGAGCTTAAATTAAGTTAGTAGATCTTCTGGCCATTTTCTTTTGAGCCTTCTAGTTGGATCATGATTTTTGATCAATTGCATGGCTGGATTTGGATGTTGGTCTAATTTCATGTGGTATGAATTGCTTCTTTGCTGAATTTCTTCTTTTACGGTCAGTATGTTTAAATCTGAATGAATAGTATTATTCGACACGTACCATGGTGCATTAACTATTGCTCTTAAAATTTTATTTTGAGTTCGTTGGATAATCTTTATGCTGGACGTGCTTGCACATCCCCATAGTTGAATACCATACGTCCATATCGGTATAATTACTGACTTATATATTAGTAATTTATTGTTGTATGACATTTTAGATTTTCTTCCTATTAGCCAGTAGAGTTGTCTAAATTTATCCATAATTTGCTTCCTTTTTGTTTTATGTGAATATTCCATGTTAGTTTGCGGTCCAGATGTAAACCTAAGTATTTAACGCTGGTGCAAGTCAATATTTCCACGTTGTTTATAAATACAGTAGGACAGTTTTTCTTTCTTGTAGTGAAAGTGATATGTCGCGTTTTATCCGTGTTTAGCTTTATTTTCCATTTCATTAACCATTTCTCTAACTCAAACAGGTGGTCCTGTAAGTTTAGTGTTGCAATTTCTGGATCTTCGTGGGTAGCCATGATCATGGTGTCATCGGCAAATGTGCCGAGGGTGGCGCGCCGCCTTATATATGTACTGTAGTTGTTTGCTAACTAAAGAATTCTATTCTATCATAAAAGTTTCTTTTGCGACACGCCCCTCCTCTTGGCCAGACCTTCTTCTTCTACTTCATCTTGACTTATGATAATAGGTCATGTTTTGTTCGCGCACCAGAGACCAGAGATATGAAATCGGGAAGCAGCGATAGCAGGAGATAAATAATTTCACTTTCAGATATAACATCTCGAAGTACAATTTAATGGTTTTGACAGAAAACCCGACTCGGTGATCATACGCTTTAGTCATTCTGAATCATTTTGGACATTTTTTTAACTTCCCAAAGGAGAGTTTTATGTTTTCATCAAAAAATCCGATTCGCTAATTTTATGTTTTCTCGACCTTTCAAGCCATTCTGAATCGAATGAGACCAAATGGAAATGGAATGGAATGGAAAAAGTGTGTGTGTGTGTGTATGTGCGTGTGCGTGTATGTGAACAGATTTTTTGCCGTAAATCGACGTTTTCTCGAAAACGGCTGGGCCGATTTCAAAAATTTAAAAGCGATGTACTCGTATCTCGATGAGGAATATTGTTTGTCAGTCATGTGCTACGATCGGCCAAGCCGTTTCTTTATAAATCGCAAAAAAGTGAAAAAAAAATTGTCTACGTTTTAGCCCGCAATTCTGAATCGGTTTTGAAAATTCAAAAACCGTTCGAAAGATATTGGTTGGGAATCGTGCTGATTAGTTTTTGGTAGAGATTGGCCGGGCCGTTTCCTGATAATAAAATTAAAAAAAAAAATTCGACGATTTTTATGATTATGTTTTTGACGGTAGATACCATAGTCTTCTAGATCATTCGTCAAAGTTTGCAAAAATTAGTATGGTCTTTTTGGCATTTGTCAAAATTAGAACTTTCATCGACGTTAATTAACTGTTGAAAAAAAATTTAAGCCGATTTTTATGGAACTTTTTTTTTGGCATATATATCCTGGTCTTATAGAACTTACTGAAATATTACGGCCTTACGACAAGTAGTTTAATTTTAAAATTTTATCAAAGTTTGAGAAAATGAGTAGTTTTGTTGACGTTTGTTAAAATTAAAATTAGACGATTTACTTGGTATAACGATAGATTACTTGGTCTTAATGAACATACTAAACCATTAATGTCCTTCGAAAAAAAAATTATTGATTTGTGAAAATTTGCTTTTAGAAAATACTCCGAGTTAACATGTTCGTTCATTTTCAATTATGTGTAATTGAATCCGCTCGGAATACTTTTAATCACTCATAAATTAATTTATTTTTATTGATAAATCGATTATTTACACGTAGCGGAAAGTTCATGTAACTTGCCTCAAGGCTAAATACCAATACCAACTAGTTTAATATTTTTTTTAAATAACTTGTAAACTTCATTCCGTGCATTCCTTTCTAGATAGTTTAGCAAAATTAGATAAAATGTACTGCAATTTGAAATAAACGATCTTGTAAGCTCCTATACACTTTTTTAAAATAAATTCACAAAGCAATGTTACAAATTTTATAAATTTGTTATATTATATTCAGGATGTTTCTGAACATTTTCTTTAATATTTTGAAAACTTCAATAAAAGCAGTTTTTTTAAAATTAGATTAGCAAAAACTAGATAATATTTATGATGTATCTGTATAAAAACTTCAATATAGTCCTATGTAACAAAACTTAATATAGTAATATAGATTTTATATATTGTTATAATCTGCAACATAATAATCAGGACATTTTTTCATATTCCTTTAACCCTCCGTCGGTCGGAGTGGTCTGGCCAAACTTTTTTCGACTTAAATTTTAAAAACTATATACTTTTAGTAATCCTATCGACTTGAAATTTCTTGACTTTGCCTAAAATTTCATCAGCTTTTGATCAATAAAAAAATCAGGACCAAAAAAATGTACCGAAAGATAATTAAAAGAATATTAACTATTTTATACTTCGAACGGTCGGAGTGATCTGTCTAGATTTTGTATGAAATATGAAGCGTTTTGATCAGTCTTTTGTATTTTTTTTCTGGTATTTTCTATTCAAACTGCGTTTTATATGTTCTTTGCTATGTGTTGAAACAAGAATGTTAGTATTTACATGCACACATAGGAAAATGCCTTGAAAACTTATTGGTTATCGCAAACATTGAAAATCAGAGAATAATGCGCACATTATCAACAATTTTCCTACCCGTACTGCGTTCGAAAATTTTTTTTTTGCAAACCTGTAGTGAAATTATTATTTCACTTTGAGTTTTACAGCTCATTTAAAAAAGGGGACACACCTCATTTTGTTTTCATTTGAATTTCACATTCATTTCGAAGGCGCCGAAGAAGAATAAATATTGTTTTTCATTGATATAAAACAGAAAAATTAAAAAAAAAAAACGATTTTTTATATTCCATGATTTGTTTTTTGAAATATTTTTATTAGAGACAAGCTCAACACATGCAAAAGACGGTAAGAAAAAGAAAAATCTAAACTATAAAAATTTACTACTAATAATCGTTAACATATAAGACACCAAAAACTCATTTACCCTTATAAATGCATGTACCATTCTGATCGTTCAAAGGTAAATAAATATCCGACCGACGGAGGATTAAACAATTTAAAAATGATACATTTACATATATTTCTTGAAATAACTTTAAAACTTCGTTCTGTGTACTCTTTTCTATTAGTTTAGTAGAAACTAGATAAAAATCACTAAATATCCATATAAACAATCTCAAAAGCTCCGTTATCAAAATTTTGAACAAAAAAAGTTCGCCTTCATGCATTTTGCAAATTTACCACATAATATGTAGTTTTTTATATAACTTGGAAATTTCCTTCCGTACACTATTTTCTAGTTAGACTATTGAAAACTAGATAAAATCTACTACAAAGGTTATGGGCGCATTGCCATACAGAATCGGCCTCACCCTGGTATTTAAATAATTTATACGCCATTTTATAGGTCTATTTGATAAAAACCGATATACCAATTTTCAACTTTGTACCTCATCTTATGGCCGAGATATCATTGAAAATATGCCAAAGTGGACCCTTCTTTCAAATTCACTTTTTGGCGTAACCATAAAAGATATCGAAAAAATTTTTACGTGATTCTACTCACATTGACTCAGACCACATTACATAGAACAATCGATTCCAAAAAATCGTTTACTATTAGCTGAAAAAGACAAAATAATTTTTCAGTTGATTATTTCGGGTATTCGGACGCAAAACAGTGCGCGATGCGCCGAAACGATTCTTAAGAAATTCTGAATGCGAAAATATTTATTTTATAGTTATATATGTATAAATTCACGGAGTTTGAAATTTTTAGACATTATTAGTTTTACTATATTAATTAAATCACTAAAACTAGTGGTGTATCGTGCCTTAAGGCAAATTACTGGAACTTCCCGTACTATAATGAAATAAGAATATTGAATGCTTTCAAATATATTATTATAAATACTGTAACTTTTATTATTCGAATTTATAGACAAAATAAAAGTGCTCTTAAATTGAACGATGGCGTTTAAATATGTTAGCCTGAAAAGTGAATGAACAAAACTTAATGAAGCGGAATTAGAAATTGCATAAACTAAATAGCAAAATTAAAATAATTTATTGATTCGAATTATTTTCGATAATAATTTTTGAGAATTAAAAAAAATATGTTTTTTTTAAAAAAAAAAAACAATCTTGTCGTCCAAAAAAGCAAAAGCTTTTTTGATTCATTTAAATCGGATTTAAATCGGATATAAAAACTTTTAATCTTTATTCTCTCTCTTTTATCCTATGTTAAAGCAGCGCGAACTAAGAGCAAGCAAAAATTCATTCATCAGGATACAATAAAATAATTTTTAAAAAGTATTGGAGTTGAACCTGGATTTAAGAATCAATACTTTGCTAAAATAGATCAAGGGACAATATTTATTTCCATTTCACCTAGTTTATCATTTTCAGTATCTCCTTTACATTACTCTCTTGCAAATTACTATCACCAAAAAAGTTCAGACACGAGACAGAATGAATAAGTAATGACTAAGGTAATCGAAAACACGCGATATTAATTATTTCAGGAGTATTAGTCGGCTGTCAATACTTTCCGACTTTTTTTTTCATTGTTGTAACGTCGATAAATTATCGCACTCGCCAAAGTGTCTGCACAAGTTTTTTTTAAGGCAGAATCCTTCCAGTCGCCGGAAAGTTAATGTATGGTGATGGATGAAATTATTACTGACGATAGTTTTAGAAAAATGCGATAAAAATATATTACTGATTGTATAATTTACTTATTGTGAGGCTGGTATTTGCTGTCCTGATATATTTTTTTCAACTACAATTCAAAAGTTATCTATTTTATTATTCAATGCAGATAATGATTAATTTATTGTTTAATGTATCTAAAATAAAGAAATTTTCATCCAAAATTATTTTTATATAGTTTAGAAAGGAAACTATAAGAAAAAAAAAACAAATCAAATATTTATGCTGAATGCCATATGCATATATATAAATATACTTTATTCGACTTTCTTACATTGTTCGCCAATTATTTTGATCTGAAATGTATATTTGATGCAAATATATTTGTTGTTTCGTAACTTTCATAAAATTTTATTTGTAATTTTCACGCCCACAAAAAGCAAAACTTATGAACGGTGTAGAAAAAAATCTTGACTTTCTTGAGATTTTTAATATGCATAGCTGAGTTAAAAAATTAACTAAAACTAGTGGTATGTATGGCATCGTGCCAAATTGTGACAAATTGCTGGAACTTCCCGTACCGTAGAATAATAAATGTTTCGAAGAATATTAAATGTTTTCAAATAGACTATTATAAATATTGTAACATTGTCTAATATATAAATATTAGATATTAAAGAATTATATAAACTGAATTGCAAAGTTGGAATTATTTGTTTAAAGTATATTAGAACTTTAGCAAAAATAAAATCTTAAACATTTTCGAAAAAAAAATCTGAAAAAAAAATTTGAAAAAATAATTTTTTTTCCAAGATCAATTATTTTGTTAAAACAAGCAGAAAGTTCTTTGAATCATTTAAATAGGACGCTTAGTTCCCTCAAAAACTGTCATATTTTGCACATTTAGCTCTGTATCTTCGAAATGGCTAGACCTGCCTTTGCCAAAAGCTAATAACCACTTCTCCCAATCTTTACTAATTGAATGTTTTTTAGATCATTAAAATCCAATGCTTCGTTCTCTCAAAAACTCGATTTCTATTTTCTGCACTCTTTGCTCCATATATCCGTAACGGCTGGACCTGCCTTTGCTAAAAACTAATCAGGACATCTCCCTATCGAATCCCTAGGAATCGAAAGTTTTTTGAACCATTCAAATCGGTTAATCCGTGCGCCCGAAAACGTGACAGGAAATTTGTATCCATACATACATACACACACACACACATCCATTTTTTCTGAGATATGCCAAAATGTTCAGAAACCTTCAAAACGTCGAAAAATGCAAAAATTTTCATTTTCGATTTTTGGACGATTATAACAACTTACCCTCCGGGAGTTAAAAATATTCGTGTCTAGAAATGCAATTTACGCATTTATCCAACTAGGATCAAAATATTTAAAAATACCTAAAGTTTGCCGCCTACAAATTTTCAAATTTGTGTTACATTTCTTATCAATCTGGTCTGCCATATTTTCACTAAACAATGTACTAATACAAAATCTAATTGTTTTTGGAACACCTTACCTGGTTTTTCCTATTTCTATTGGATAATGTTTGACACTTGGAACAAACATTTTTTAACTTCCCGTAGGGTAAGTTATAGTAATCGTCCAAAAATCGAAATCAAAAATTTTTACATTTCTCGACGTTTTGAAGGTTTCTGAACATTTTGGCATACTTCAGAAAAAATGGATGTGTGTGTGTGTGTGTGTGTGTGTTTTGTATGTCCGCGTTTTTTCGTCCACGTTTTCGGGCGCACGGATCAACCGATTTCAATGGTTTAAAAAACATTCGATTCCTATCGATAGGTAGATGTGCTGATTAGTTTTTGGCAAAGGCAGGTCCAGCCGTTACGGAGATATGGAGCAAAGAGTGCAGAAAATAGAAAGCGAGTTTTTGAGAGAACGGATCAACCGATTTGAATGATTAAAAAAACATTCGATTCCTATTGATAGGGAGATGTGCTGATTAGTTTTTGGCAAAGGTAGGCCCAGCGGTTTCGGAGATACAGAGCAAAATGTTAAAAAAATAGCAGTTTTTGAGAGAACTAAGCGTCCGATTTATATGATTCAAAGAACTTTTTGCTTGTTTCAACAAAATAATTGATTTTGGAAAAAAAAATTTTTTGTTTCGAATTTTTTTTTCAAAAAATTTTTTTTGTAATTTTGGATTAAAAATTCAAAAAATCACCCAGGCTAAGCACAGTCTAAGCGCCACTCTGGTACAAATGTTTACGCAAGTGCGTTTAGACTGTTTATGTACTGGAGCACTTTTCCAATTTTGTGAAAATCATTGAAAAATGTGAAAATGCCGCCAAGCTAAGCACAGTATAAGTGAAAAAGTCGCACAGAATTATTTGCAAATGCGTTTAGACTGTGACTATGCGGGAGCACTTTTTCAATTTTGTGCAAATTAGGCAACTATTTTTTTTTTTAAATTTGATTCGAAATGAAATGACGATTGTTAATGTTCTGGAGATGATAAATTGATTTATTAACTTCCCGTAGGGTAAGTTATAGTAATCGTCCAAAAATCGAAATCAAAAATTTTTACATTTCTCGACGTTTTGAAGGTTTCTGAACATTTTGGCATACTTCAGAAAAAATGGATGTGTGTGTGTGTGTGTGTGTGTGTGTTTTGTATGTCCGCGTTTTTTCGTCCACGTTTTCGGGCGCACGGATCAACCGATTCCAATGGTTTAAAAAACATTCGATTCCTATCGATAGGGATATGTGCTGATTAGTTTTTGGCAAAGGCAGGTCCAGCCGTTACGGAGATATGAAGCAAAGAGTGCAGAAAATAGAAAGCGAGTTTTTGAGAGAACGGATCAACCGATTTGAATGGTTTAAAAAACATTCGATTCCTATTGATAGGGAGATGTGCTGATTAGTTTTTGGCAAAGGTAGGCCCAGCGGTTTCGGAGATACAGAGCGAAATGTTAAAAAAATGGCAGTTTTTGAGAGAACTAAGCGTCCGATTTAAATGATTCAAAGAACTTTTTGCTTGTTTCAACAAAATAATTGATTTTGGAAAAAAAAAATTTTTTTTCGAATTTTTTTTTCAAAAAAATTTTTTTGTAATTTTGGGTCTAAAAATTCAAAAAATCACCCAGGCTAAGCACAGTCTAACTGTGCTGTACCACTCTGGTACAAATGTTTACGCAAGTGCGTTTAGACTGTTTATGTACTGGAGCACTTTTCCAATTTTGTGAAAATCATTGAAAAATGTGAAAATGCCGCCAAGCTAAGCACAGTATAAGTGAAAAAGTCGCACAGAATTATTTGCAAATGCGTTTAGACTGTGACTATGCGGGAGCACTTTTTCAA
The DNA here is from genome assembly GCF_003426905.1 of Ctenocephalides felis. Lineage (NCBI taxonomy): Eukaryota > Metazoa > Arthropoda > Insecta > Siphonaptera > Pulicidae > Ctenocephalides > Ctenocephalides felis. The sequence goes on from NW_020538432.1 coordinate 24,521, forward strand.
TTTTGTGTAAATTTGGCAACTATTTTTTTTTTTGAAATTTGATTCGAAATGAAATGACGATTGTTAATGTTCTGGAGATGATAAATTGATTTATTTATAATTAACTTTGCGTAGGGTAAGATATAGTAATCGCAAAAAAATCGAAAATGAAAATTTTTATATATCTTTACGTTTCAAAGGTTTCTGAATATGTTCGCATACCTTGGAGAAAATTGATGTATGTGTGTGTGTGCGTACAAGATGAACACTTATCAAATTTTCATGAAAATAGGTCTAGCGGTTTCGGAGATCTAGTAAAAAAAACTAAAAAAAAATACCATTTGGCGGTCAACAATAATCATTAGACATTAGACATATGCACATCAAATTATCAGATATTTTATAGAGATTTTAACAATAAGTATAAATTTTGTTTACATTCCTATGGGTTCCGTACCAATGTTTATCCGTTAGACGGCGACGCGGCGCTTACGCGCTTCGATATTTAGTCTTCATGCATTTAAAGCAGTAGAATTGCTTTGAAAAAAAGTTCAAAATTTCCAAAATATTTAGAACTAAATTTTAACACATACGCACACACACACACATACATCAATTTTCTCCAAGGTATGCCAACATATTCAGAAACCTTTGAAAGTGTTTATTAGTTTTTGGCAAAGGCAGACCTAGCCATTTCGAAGATATGGAGCTAAATGTGTAAAAAATGGCAGTTTTTGAGAGAACTAAGCGTCTGATTTAAATGATTCAAAGAACATTCTGCTTGTCTTAACAAAATAATTGATTTTGGAAATAAAACATTTTGTTTCATTTTTTTTTCGAAAAAAAATTTTTTTTTGTATATCGAAAATAATTCAAATTTTACTTTTAATTCTGACTATAGTTCTAATATACTTCAAACAAATAATTTTAACTTTGCAATTCAGTTTATATAATTCTTATAAATATTAGACAATGTTACAATATTAATAATAATCTATTTGAAAACATTCAGTATTCCTCGAACATATCGTTACGGTACGGGAAGTTCCAGCAATTTGCCTTAAGGCACGATGCCATACACCCCACTAGTTTTTCTATTCAGTCACAAACATCCGTTTCAAGCTACGTGTCTCGCTTTTTGTCCTTGAAATTTTTTTTGTAACCCTTTGAATTTTTTTAATACAATTATAATTAATATTTTTTTGTGCACTACCATTTAGTTATATATTTGTTTGCCATGAATGCAATTCTCAAATTGGAAATTGTACATTCGAATAATATTTAGTCTGCTTTCATTATTAGGTTATATGTAATTTTCATAAACTTTTAAATAAATAATTATAAACTTTTTCATAAACCAATAAATTTGAAGCATATTTTTAGTTTGTTTAGTTTTTAGTTTCTCAATTAAAGTTTTCGATATCCATAGCAAGAGGCATTTTCTTTTGATCAGGAGAATTTACAAAACTGGCTGCATATAGTATTAAAAAAAATAACATATCATTAAAAGTATTACAACAAAACGCCTTAGTTTAATTGAAATAAATAGTTTACTTCATAAAAAGTAATTTAATTTCTAAATTGTTCACTTAACTTCATAAAAATATAAAAATATCATACTTTGCTAACCTTATTTTTATACCTAAGCTCTTCCCATTATGTAATTCGACTCTTGCAGTAAGAGAGCAAGTGGACCTTATGATCACAATATTAGTAAATGTACTAATACATATATATCTAAATATTTCAAAGCAGAAGCGTACTTTTAGGGCCTGGCGGTTGTACATCGACTCATAAATCGTAAAACAACAAATTTCAAAAATTCCTTCGAGTTTGCTAATTAACTTTGAAATATTGCATATTTTAAAATAGTGTTTCATAAATAAATAACAAATATATAAAATAATATTTACTTGAAACATAAACTAATATATGTTACATAAACTGATTTTTTTTTAAGTGACAATTTTAAAAGTAGAAGTGTTTTTATTAACTTCTATATCGTTTGAAATGTTGTTGAAATAGATAAATATTTAGTTTCAGAAATAATATTTTAGACGGATTAAATAAAATGCGGCTCTTGTAGTCTCGTGTTGTCTATTGAAAATAGTAGGTGGTCTTTCTGAAAACAAGTGTCAAAGAATGATTTGGAGAAGTCATTAAAATCAATATTTATGGGCTAAAGACTGATGGCTCGCAATGAAAAAATTTAGACTAATACATATAACAATGTTTAATTTCTCAGAAGTAAAAAGCTACATATTTTAAAATATTTCATACTAAAATATTTAACAATTATAAAATGTTATTATTTTACCTAAACAGTATAGAATTTTAAAAAATTCACGTGAGCGAATTGATTTGTATGATATTATCTAATTTTGATAATAAACATTTGTTTCAGAGACTGTATATCAATTTAATGAATTCATATTTTTCTTCATGTGGATCAATCGAGAATAAATCAAGCAAATTTCATAAAAAATCGGGAAACAAGTATCAATTTAATTTTTTTATTAAAATAATTATTAAAAATTAAACAATCGACAGGATTGTTATTACAATATTGAAATAATATAAATAATTGCTCGTAATATATAAAGACTCTTTCAATCGTCGCATCTGTTTGATAAGTCGCGTATTGTTTTACACATTTTAATGAAGCAGAATTTAATATGTTGAATATTAAACTGAAATGTACTTAATTTATAATTTATTATTATTGTTGGTAAAAATATTGTTCGGCTGTGTTTTTAGACGTTGCGCAAGCATTTGACAAAGTATGGCACACTGGTTTGTTGTACAAACTAAAACTCTGTTTATCAGAACCGATATTTTCAATAATAAAATCGTACCTTGAAAATAGGGAATTTTTCGTCAACATTAACAACGAGGAGTCGACTAGAAGAAAGATCCTTTCTGGGGTGCCCCAGGGAAGCGTCCTTTCTCCAACTCTATTTCTTATATACACAGCGGATTTTCCTTTATACTCCGGAACAAGCGTGTCGACATTTGCTGACGATACATGTATCATTGCCTCCAATAAAGATCCCGCAATAGCTTCGCAACTATTACAAGAACATCTAGATATTGCTACAAAATGGCTTTCTTTATGGAGAATTATGACAAACGGATCAAAATCTACGCATATCACTTTCACGCTGCGTACTGGTATATGCCCTACAATTAAGTTAAATGGACAGGAAATCCCAGTAAAAGATAGCGTAAAATATCTGGGAATACACCTAGACACAAAATTAAACTGGAGAGTTCACATTAACAAGAAAAAACAGCAGATTGATGAACTATTCAAAAAACATTATTGGCTACTAAATAAACGTTCCGAACTATCGACAAATAACAAGTTAATTATTTATAAATGTATTTTTAAACCAGTGTGGTCTTATGGGATTCAACTATGGGGCACCGCCAAAAAAACCAATCTACAGATTATCCAGCGAGTGCAGAACAAGATCCTAAGGCAGGCATTGAACGCACCTAGGTACGCTCCCAACTGGCTGATTCACCAGGACAGCAACTTATTGACAGTCAATGAAGAAATTCTACAAAAAATAAGCAACTACAAAAAAAGAATAGACGAGCACCCAAATTACTTGGCCAACAAGGTATACTCAGAAGCGCGCCCAACAAGACTAAAACGAAAAATTCCAAACGATCTTATAAATTTGTAAATTATTATTATTATTATTGTTATTATTATTGTTATTATTACTATTATTATTTTATTATTATTATTATTATTATTATTATTATTATCTTACTATTTCTATTATTGTTATTTTGTTATATTTTATTATTTTTCTAGTATTATTTTATTATTCTGAAATTTTATTTATATTATTTATTAATCTTATTTTTATTATTATTTGCTTATATTTTACATTAAATCATATTACGGATATTATTTTCATGTAAATTTTATCCTTTACTCTTTTATTTATTTAAATTTATATTATTATTTATCAATATTACTTGATGTTAATAAATTAGCAGTTGTAATAATTATTGAAATTAAAAAAAAAAAAAAAAAAAAAAAAAAAAAATTATTGGTAAAAATCGTTGTAGATTTAATTAAAATTGTAAATAAAAATATTTTAACGGTTGATTACGAAGAAAATACCCGTCCGATCTTTGCCAAAACTGATCAGTACATTCCCAAATTTTTCGAATAGTAATATTCAAAATCGATTTAGATTTTTTTAAGAAAAGGTTTTGAATGAACAATTATGCACTTTTCTGATAATTCTCAGGATTCTACGTTGGGCGGAACAGCTCAATTTGTTAGAAAGTGAAAGGTAAACTAGTAGTGCATGGCATCGTGCCTTAAGGCAAATTGCTGGAACTTCCCGTACCTAGAATTATTTTTTTAAAAAAGATTTTTAACTTCCCTTAGGGTAAGTTATTGTAATGGGCCAAAAATCGGAATTGAAAAATTTTACATTTCTCGACGTTTTGAAGGTTTCTGAACATTATGGCATACTTCAGAACAAATGGATGTGTGTGTGTGTATGTATGTTTGGATACAATTTTTCGTCTACGTTTTCGGGCGTACGGATCAACCGATTTGAATGGTTCACAAAACATTCGATTCCTATTGATAAGGAGATGTGCTGATTAGTTTTTGGCAAAGGCAGGTCCATCACTTACGGAGATAAAAAGCAAAGAGTGCAAAAAATATAAATCGAGTTTTTGAGAGAACTGAGCATCCGATTTCAATGATCTAAAAAACATTCAATTAGTAATGATTGGGTAAAGTGTTTATTAGTTTTTGGCAAAGGCAGGCCCAGCCATTTCGGAGATACAAGGCTAAATGTGCAAAAAAGTTTTTGAGAGAACTAAGCGTCTGATTTAATTGATTCAAAGAACTTTCTGCTTGTCTTAACAAAATAATTGATTTTGGAAAAAAAAAATTTTGTTCCAAATTTTTTTTTAATATTTTTTTTTTATTTTTTTGTATATCAAAAATAATTTAGATTTTATTTATAATTCTGACTATAGTTCTAACATATTTTAAACAAATAATTTCAACGTTACTATTCAGTTTATATAATTCTTATAAATATTAGACAATGTTACAATATTAATAATAATCTATTTGAAAACATTCAGTATTCCTCGAACATTTCGTTACGGTACGGTAAGTTCCAGCAATTTGCCTTAAGGCACGATGCCACCCACCCCACTAGTTTTTTTTTTTAACTTTGAAAAACAGATTTTTGAGAACGTAAAACTTTTGAAAAAATTACCTTTTTGAATGATTAGATTTAATAAATATTTTGCATTTTTTTAAATCAATCGCAATACGTTAGCTGCGCAGAAACAAAATATCTAAGCGCGTGAGCGCCGCGTCGCAGTCAAACCGATAAACATTGGTATGGAACCCATAGAAATTTGTTCCTAATATTATTTATAAAATATATGATAATTTGATGTGCATATGTCTAATGAAATGGTATTAGAAGTCCTGCTTAAGGAAAAATGACACAGCAAATGTGGTCTCTAACAATACAGAACGACTTATTAGCATAATATTATCCAGTCAGATTTTCTGGCTAAAACAAAGTACTCCTTCGCGAAAGTAATAATAGGTTTAACTTCTTAATTCGAATAAGTTAATTAATTTTGAATCGAAATTAGGCTTTGAAATGGAAATAAATAATGTCTTGAGTTATCTTATATATAAAAATGGAGCTGTCTTTCAAATGTCCGAATAAAACTCGAAAACGGCTGAATGGATTTGGCCAGTCTTAGTCTTGAAAAATTCGTGCCAATCCAGAGACTGTCCAAAAGGTGAGATAATATTTCAAATCCGCGTAGAAACTTTACATTTTTAATTTGAAAATTTTTGTAGAAGCGTAATTTAAATAAAACAATGGACGGTGGCAATTACGTGAAATGTCAAACGCTTTTGACAGATGATGTTCAATTACGTTTAATAAGATGTTTTACGCAAATATTATTTAATTATGATAAATTTGTAGTAAGTAGTTTTGTTTGTAGTTTTATTTATATACAACGTTAGTAAATGGGCCGCAAGTGTTACTAGAGACTCAAAATATAAACTTTTTTGATATGTTAATATGGAAATGCACTTTTTGGCATATTTTTCTCAAACACGGTGCTCTGAAAGATCTTATTTGTATAATTATATACTCATTGGTATTTATAAAACATTTTCTAAGTTATATTATTTTTTATTTATGTTATTTAAATTCAGAACCTAAATTTAGTATCGATCAAATGGACATTTTGTCGAATAACATTTTTCCAGTTATAATTTCCCAGAATTTATCGCAGAATAGATAGTAATATATGAAGGTCCGGGATTAAAATGGTCCACCACCGATGTGCCAAAAATCAGTAAAGTTAAGCATTGTTTAACAAGGAATTGAAAAGTAGCGGGAAAAAGATGTATAACCAGCTATAACCTTGATTCTTATGACTTTGCTATTATCGGGAGATAAACGGTAATCTTTGAAAATCCATAATAAAAGTATTTTCTTCCGTTGGTAGTTTTTTAGCATTAGTTAAAAGTGTAATTATTTTGTAAACTACCTTTTAAAGTAAAATAAGACTTTAAACCTGTTTGCCACCTGGCCGTTCAAAGTTACTCCGCCTATAGGGTAAAAGGTCTAGATAACAAATTTTTGAAAGCAAAAAAAGCACATTTCTACATTGATGAAGTAGCTGACAGTTTTATTGAACGTAGTCAGATAATTGTTCGTTTGAAATGTGTTATTTGTTGTGATATAATTGGTTTGATTTTTATAATATACTTAATATTTGCTCAAAGTCAAATTGAATCTTTGTGCCTCGCCCTGCTCTACATATATAGTTTTTATAAAATTTACTTTAATTCATTTTTCAAAAAGCAGGTTAAAGAAGAAATACTCAATTTATTTTCTATCTCTCCTCACAGAAATTTGAAAATTTTGTATAAGCTCAGTAGTATTGCAATGATACACAAAATCCAGAATCCAAAAAGAAGCTGAAAAACTTGAAACGTAATCAATAAGTCGAAAGACCAAAAAAGACTTGGATTCGATAATACCATGTTTTCTATAGAAAGTGCATAAAACTTTTAGTTTGATTGTATTGACAAAATATAGACAAACTAATGGGGTTTATTGTTTTTATAATATACCTCATTGTATGCAAACAACACATTGTTATACACTCAAAGTATTAATATTTTTGATTCTTTAGAAATTATTTAGAATATACCTTACTTAGCAAAACAACGTTTGCCGGGTCAGCTAGTTAAATATAAATATTTGAAATGTTGAGTTAAAATTAATTAGAATTGGAAATAATAATATCAGATATAAAAATAAAACGTTGTAGGTGACTAAATGATACAAAAAAAACATGGAACCGTCGGCGGTTCCCCAAATTTGGGAACCGGTTCCAGAACCGGAACCGCGCTGGACCCGGATCCGGTTCACAGCTCTACTAAATAGTGCTTATGGTGCATTGAACGCACTGAAATCTCTACTTCATCGAAATAGTGTCCTGAAAGCTCTCTTTCAAATGTCCGAATAAAACTCGAAAACGGCTGAATCGATTTGACCAGTCTTAGTCTTGAAAAATTCGTGCCAATCCAGAGAAAGTCCAAAAGGTGAGAAATTATTTCAAATCCGCGTAGAAACTTTACATTTTTAATTTGAAATTTTTTGTAGAAGCGTAATTCAAATAAAACAATGGACGGTGGCAATTCCGTGAAATGTCAAACGCTTTTGACAGATGATGTTCAATTACGTTTAATAGAATGTTTTACGCGAATATTATTTATTTATGATAAATTTGTAGTAAGTAGTTTTATTTGTAGTTTTATTTATATACAAAAACGTTAGTAAACGGGCCGCAAGTGTTACTAGAGACTCAAAATATAAACTTTTTTGATATGTTAATATGAAAATGCACTTTTTGGCATATTTTTCTCAAACACGGTGCTCTGAAAGATCTCATTTGTATAATTACATACTCATTGGTATTTATAAAACATTTTATAGGTTATATTATTAATTTCCTGTAGGGCAAGTTATTGTAATGGGCCGAAAATCGGAATTGAAAATTTTTACATTTCTCGACGTTTTGAATGTTTTTGAACGTTTTGGCATACCTCAGAAAAAATGGATGTGTGTGTGTGTGTGTGTGTGTGTGTATGTATGTATGGATACAAATTTCGAGTCACGTTTTAGGGCGCACGGATCAACCGATTTGAATGGTTCAAAAAACATTCGATTCCTATTGATAAGGAAAAGAGCTGATTAGTTTTTGGCAAAGGCATGTCCAGCCGTTTCGGAGATACGGAGCAAAGAGTGCAGAAAATAGAAATCGAATTTTTGAGAGAACGGAGTATCCGATTTGAATGATCTAAAAAACATTCAATTAGTAATGGTTGGGAGAAGTGTTTATTAGTTTTTGGCAAAGGCAGGCCCAGCCATTTCGAAGATACGGAGCTAAATATGTAAAAAATGGCAGTTTTTGAGAGAACTAAGCGTCCGATTTAAATGATTCAATAAACTTTCTGCTTGTCTTAACAAAATAATTTATTTTGGAAAAAAAAATTTTGTACCATTTTTTTTTTTTTTTTTTAGTTTTTTTGTATATCGAAAATATTTCAGATTTTATTTTATTATTTTATATTAGACAATGATACAATTTATAATAAACTATTTGAAAACATTCAGTATTCAACGGGAAGTTCCAGCAATTTGCCTTAAGGCACGATGCCATAATTGCCTCAATACAGAATTCCACTTACAGCTAGTTTTTTATTTATATTATTTAAATTCAGAATCTAAATTTGGTATTGATCAAATGAACATTTTGACGAATAACATTTTTCCAGTTATAATATCCCAGAATTTATCGCAGAATAGATAGTAATATATGAAGGTCCGAGATTAAAAAGGTCCACCACCGATGTGCCAAAAATCTGTAAAGTTAAGCATTTTTTAACAACAATATTTAAAAGTAGAGGAAATAAGATGTATAGCCAGCTACAAACTTGATTTGAAAACGATAATCTTTGAAATGGGGGAGATAAACGGTAATCTTTGAAAATCCATAATAAAAGTATTTTCTTCCGTTGGTAGTTTTAGCATTAGTTAAAAATGTAATTATTTTGTAAAATACCTTTTAATAAGGCTTTGAACCTTTTGCCACCTGCCCGTTACAAGTTACCCCGCATATAGGATAAAATGGTCTAGATAACAAATTTTTGAAAGACATCAAAAAAGCACATTTCTACAATAATGAAGTAGAAGTCAGATTACTGAACGTAGTCTTATTTGTTGTGATATAATTGTTATGGTTTTCACAATATAGTTAATATTTGCTCAAAGTCAAATTGGACCTTCGTGTCTCGCCCTGCTCTACATATATACTTTTTATTAAATTTACTTTAATTCATCGAACGTAACTTGAAACTTTTCAAAAAGCAGGTCAAAGAAGAAATACTTATTTCATTTTTTATCTCTCCTCGCAAAAATTTGAAAATCTTGTATAAGCTCAGTAGCATTATTTATAATTATACACAAAATCCAGAATCCAAAAAGAATCTGAAAAACTTGAAACTTAATCAATAAGTCGAAAGACCAAAAAAGACTTGGATGGATTATACTGTTTTCTATAGAAAGTGTATAAATCTTCCAGTTTGATTGTATTGACAAAATATAGACAAACTAATGGGGTATATTGTTTTTAAAATACCTAATTGTATATAGCATTAAAACAACTCATCCTTATACACTTAAAGTATTAATATTTTTGATTTTCTAGAAATTCTTTAGAATATACCTTACTTAGCAAAACAACGTTTGCCGGGTCAGCTAGTCAGCCGGGTCTTATATATAAAAATGGAGCTCTCTTTCAAATGTCCGAATAAAACTCGAAAACGGCTGAATCGATTTGGCCAGTCTTAGTCTTGAAAAATTCGAGCCAATTCAGAGAAAGTCCAAAAAGTGAGAAATTATTTCAAATCCGCGTAGAAACTTCACATTTTTAATTTGAAAATTTTTGTAGAAGCGTAATTTAAATAAAACAATGGACGGTGGCAGTTTCGTGAAATATCAAACGCTTTTGACAGATGATGTTCAATTACGTTTAATAGGATATTTTACGCGAATATTATTTATTTATGATAAATTGGTAGTAAGTAGTTTTGTTTGTACTTTTATTTATATATAAAAACGTTAGTAAACGGGCCGCCAGTGTTACTAGAAACTCAAAATATCAACTCTTTTGAAATGTTAATATGAAAATGCAATTTTCGGCATATTTTTCTCAAACACGGTTAAACTTGGTTTACTGTTATTGGAAAGAATTAGGAATTAATACCAATATGTATTTTGAAAGTTTTTATAAACGAATGAAAATTAGAGTTTTAAAAAGAAAGTGCTCTTGAGTTGGATGTTCTTATCAGAAGGTCAAAAGATTAAAACGAACGTTACTATCAACACAACAGAGAAATATAAAAACAAGCCACATCAATATTGTCTGATCGTATTATAGAAATCAGTGCCAATGCACAATGGATTGTATAACCAACAAGTGATACCTTGGTACCATATGTGATAATTAAGAAAAAACAAACATGCAATAGTTCTTGCAATATAAACCATGTATGAGCTGTTTTCATATGTAACAGGCACTTGTATAGACTATTTGATTAAATCGAGCACATCCACGCCTGTTGGTATTATAAGCATCGTGTAATCAAAAAAACATTTGCTGATAACTAATTTTTCATTTATTTGTGTGATACAACAGGGTTAAATATGAACTGTTGGAAAAGGATATGGTACAAAATTGAATTTCATTCATCGACTACTGTCAACATGTGCCTCAAAATGTTTCGTAGAACATGGTATATGTAATCGTACTAATCAGGATTATATCCATCGCAAGAACAAACATGGATGTACTTACTTGTCAAGATCATTTTCTCAAGTCACCTCATATAGCTCTTGAATACAAGATGATTCATTGAAACATTCACATAGCCCTCCATAATGTTCAACAGTATTTCTTCACCTCCATCTGAAATTACAAAATATTATAATAATTCATATATAGTAATAAAAATATTATTTTGAAGCAGTCTCAAAGAAGAGGGAAAATAAATGAATGTAAATGAAAATAAAAATAACATGTGCATCAACCATATCCTTTCTCTGTAATTGATACGATATCGATAAACAACAAATCATCATAAATAGGACGAAAATTTAGTTTAAAATTAAATCAATAGCGTATTAAAACATTAAACAGAAAGAAACACGAGCGTTATTAACGATTATTTCACATATTAAATCCAAGTCAATGCAGAATAGAATGCGGTCAAATGTTTTGCTATTTTGGCGTGTTAAATCAACAAGCAAAATTATCAATCAATTATAATAATAACAAAATACCTGCAAATAATTTTATCGCCCAATTGGATGAATCATCGTCCACTAAAGCACTGAATTTAAACTAATGAACTAAACATCAAAACTAATGCGAAGCACAGATTAAACTCTATTTAACACAAATAAAATCACTATTTTACCTGTTTTATCTGTACTATATCTTTACTTTTGCATTTACATTCGATGAATCACTTTCCTGCTTCACAAATTACAATAAACGCACGACACACGTGACTTGTGACTTGAGCTAAGCACGACCACAGAGTAATATGATAGATGCATCTCACTCATAGACCTTATACAATTTCATTGTATAAGGTCTATGAGTATTGTATAATTGTATTGTATTCGCTCCGAGCGTGACTGCAGCGCCCATGCAGCGCCGTAATAAATATGAACTAATTGGGGCTATCAGTGTGTGGTTTTCATGGGTTTTACATGTTTGTTAAAGAAAAAAGATATTAAATAATTGTTATAAATAATAATAAACAAGATACAGTAATAATGTGAACGCTGAATGTTTATTGAAATTATTAAATTTACTTCAATGTACTTAAAACATAGTTAAGTATAATGATTAATTAAATAAAGAAATGCAGTAAATAATTTTAAGGTTAATTGCCTCAAAGCTTATGTCATAATCTCGGAATAGTTCTTAATAAAAACAATATAATAATGATAAATAGTATTTTATCAATAGAATAAGTAAATAATAAATTAATTTACTCATTTTTTTGGTCAAACTAAAGACTTAGACACTATTATAAAGACATAATTTAGACATTATTATAAAGACAAGACCAAGTTGACAAGTAGGTAGGACTCAATACCTCGACCGATTCACTGCAAATGCGATCATAGGGCTTGGGAACCCACGGTGATCCATCAACACTACAAATATATATTTCGCATTATTTCAGCATTGTATTAATTAAACTGTTTGCAAAATAAACATTTTTTCGCTATGTGATAACTTTTATTTTTCTTTTAATCATAAAATTACAATTATTATATAATAAAATGTAATTAATATATAGATAATAGTTATACATAATCAATATACAATATATAAATATGTATTTTTCATTATTTCAGGCTTGTATTAATTACATTGTTTTACAAAACATTTTTTTAGTAAGCATTAAATTTTGATAATACAACTATTCATAATACTCCAAATTGTATTTTTATAACAATAAGGTTATGATACTTACTTTATTCTTCTAACCGCTGCGATCCACTTTTCCCGTTGATTTTCTTTCCACTTAGCTGTAGAAAATGTATAGAATTTGCAGTCACTTTTTCTGCTGGTATTTCTACAACCCACTACACAACAGACATGGTGGTTCATTTTTAATTATCTTATTTAAATTTGAAATAAATAAATATTTTATGTGTTTTTGTTTAAAATTTTGTTTATAATAGCCCCTTTTAGTGCTCCAAGTTAGCCACTACGAACGCTTCGGTCGATTTGACTTCCCCTTCCATGCCTTCGCACATAGCCAATAAGGTCTATGACCGAATGACATAAATTACGTTAAACGAAGAATAACGAAGTAACTCGGAGAACAAATGTAAGGGTGTCGGCACACTACCATAAAGCGACGTACGACAATCGTAATGATAAAACCATAGATAAAAGAAGAGTATAGATAAAAGAAGGATAAAACTTAAAAGTCTAAGCCATAGATAAGTAAACATAAGGCCTAAGCATTGATAAAATTTTTATATACAACTAGCAAACCCGACGAACTCCGTTTCGCCACCAGATGGTTTCGTAAGAAAGATGAAGAATTTTTTTGTTTGTTTTAAATTTGAAAAGGAAAAATTTAATTTTATTATACAACAGTAATGAATTTATTTCGATTACAAAAATGAAGTATTTTTTAGTTGAACTTCTCTAAGTAAATGAAAGTGAATCCATAATTAATTCGCAAATTTTCAACTAATTTTCTTAGCTATAAACGAAACGAAATCGTTTTGTGCGTTCTGGAGTTATATCGTCAGGAAGGAAAACCCGACTTATTTTTATATATATAGAAGATAATCTATTTGAAATTATTTAAAACAGTTATTGATTATTTTTATTACTCGAATTTTTAATTACGGTGCGGGAGTTCCAGCAGCTTGCATTAAGGCACGATGCCATGCACAACTAATTTTCTTTGCTATAAACCTTGCGGAGCCCGAGACCTTTCCAACGAATACAAAATTGTCGAAATCGGTTCGTGCGTTCTGGAGTTATTTCGTCAGGAAGGAAAACCCGACTTATTTTTATATATGTAGAAGATAATCTTTCTGAAATTATTTAAAACAGTTATTGATTATTTTTATTTCTCGAATTTTTAATTACGGTGCGTGAAGTTCCAGCAGCTTGCATTAAGGCACAATGCCATGCACAACTAATTTTCTTAGCTATAAACCTTACGGAGCCCGAGACATTTTCAACGAATGCAAAATTGTCGAAATCGGTTCGTGCGTTCTGGAGTTATTTTGTCAGGAAGAAAACCCCGACTTATTTTTATATATATATAGAAAATAATCTATTTGAAATTATTTAAAATAGTTATTGATTATTTTTATTACTCGAATTTTTAATTACAATGCGTGCAGTTCCAGCAGCTTGCATTAAGGCACGATGCCATGCACAACTAATTTTCTTAGCTATAAACCTTGCGGAGCCCGAGACCTTTCCCACGAATGCAAAATTGTCGAAATCGGTTCGTGCGTTCTGGAGTTATTTCGTCAGGAAGGAAAACCCGACTTATTTTTATATATATAGAAGATTATTATTATATAATTATACGAATATAATACTTGTTTAAATATGGATATAGTTATTTTTCATTTGATAATTAACTTTCCGTAGATAAGTTATTGTAATCGTCCAAAAACGTTTTGAAGGTTTCTGAACATTTTGGCATACCACAGAAAAAATGGATGTGTGTGTGTGGGTGTGTCCGCATTTTTTCGTTCACGTTTTCGTCTTCAAGGAGCAAAGAGTGCAGAAAATAGAAATCGAGTTTTTGAGAGATTGGAGCATCCGATTTGAATGATCTAAAAAACATTCAATTAGTAATTGAGAAGTGGGAGAAGTGGTTATTAGTTTTGGCAAAGGCAAGCCCAGCCATTTCGAAGACATAGAGCTAAATGTGCAAAAAATGGCAGTTTTTGATAGAACTAAGCGTACGATTTAAATGATTCAAAGATCTTTCTGCTTGTTTTAACAAAATAATTGATTTTGAAAAAAAAAAATAATTCAGATTTTATTTTTAATTCTGAATAAAGTTCTAATATACTTTAAATAAATAATTTCAACTTTGCAATTCAGTTTATATAATTCTTATAAATATTAGACAATGTTATAATGTTTATAATAATCTATTCGAAAACATTCAACATTCCTCGAACATTTCGTTACGGTACGGGAAGTTCCAGCAATTTGCCTTAAGGCACGATACCATACACCCCACTAGTTATTTTTACAACTGCCTCGAAACGGACGAGTAGAATATTTGATATTAAACGAGTAAGAAAATTGATATAAAACAGTAGGCGTTGGACAAATACAAATCATCTGACCATAGATAAGGAAATGCATCTGACCATTGCCAGTGATTGTCGAAGATCTTATTTATTGTTGATTAATGCAGAAGAAATTTTTTTCAACCTGATCCTGGTGGAGTTATTGTGAAGTTTTCTAACGAACAAGTGTACGATTTTAATATTTATGTAAAAAAGCAATTATTTCATCCTTGACTGAGCTTAGTACTTGTGTATTAACCGATTTTGAAACATTCTTCGGTGCTTTCAACATTTCTTTTAATAGTTTATTTTGGAATCTTTGAATTGTTAAAGCGTTTGTGTTGGAAGTATGGCTTTATATAGATAGATAATTTAATAATGTGTGTCCATTTTTGATTTCCTACCGAATAGCCAATAATATCTCATCCTTGCCTCTTCAAGCTGCTTCCTCTTCCCCTTGTATGATCTTTACAAGTTAATCTTTTAGTCAGGTGTGAACCTAAATATTTGACTGTATGAGTTTGTTCTATAGTTATGTTATTGAGCCTTACTGCAGAACAAGTCACTTTGAATAAGAATAGGAAATAGAATGAAATAATTATAATAATAGAATAATGAAATAAATATGAAGTATAAATTGAATAAGAAAACAAGAATATAATAAGCATATAATAATATAATAAAATAATATAATGAAGATAAGAGCATGGTAAGGGAGTAAAATAGTAAAGGATTAGAAAAAAGATCAATCACATTAAGCAATAATTATATCTTAATTAATTTTTTTTAACAAGTCAAGTATGTGTGCTATAAGTATAGGTAATAAAATTAGAATAGGAAATAAAAGTATAACTAGTGGGGCGCATGGCATCGTGCCTTAAGGCAAATTGCTGGAACTTCCCGTACCAAAAATTATTTTTTTTTAATAAGATTAACATTTTTGAAAAAAAATTACTCTGAAAAAATAGATTTTTGAGAAACTATAAATTTTTGACAAAAACTGACTTTTTGTTGAAAAATTTATTTCTAAATATTTTGGAAATTTTGAACTTTTTTTCAAAGCAATTCTACTGCTTTAAATGCATAGAGACTAAATATCGAAGCGCGTAAGCGCCGCGTCGCCGTCTAACGGATAAACATTGGTACGAAACCCATAGGAATGTAAACAAAATTTATACTTATTGTTAAAATCTCTATAAAATATCTGATAATTTGATGTGCATATGTCTAATGTCTAATGATTATTGTTGACCGCCAAATGGTATTTTTTTTAGTTTTTTTTACTAGATCTCCGAAACCGCTAGACCTATTTTCATGAAAATTTGATAAGTGTTCATCTTGTACGCACACACACACACATACATCAATTTTCTCCAAGGTATGCCAACATATTCAGAAACCTTTGAAACGTAAAGATATATAAAAATTTTCATTTTCGATTTTTTTGCGATTACTATATCTTACCCTACGCAAAGTTAATTATAAATAAATCAATTTATCATCGCCAGAACATTAACAATCGTCATTTCATTTCGAATCAAATTTAAAAAAAAAAAATAGTTGCCAAATTTACACAAAATTGAAAAAGTGCTCCCGCATAGTCACAGTCTAAACGCATTTGCAAATAATTCTGTGCGACTTTTTCACTTATACTGTGCTTAGCTTGGCGGCATTTTCACATTTTTCAATGATTTTTCACAAAATTGGAAAAGTGCTCCAGTACATAAACAGTCTAAACGCACTTGCGTAAACATTTGTACCAGAGTGGCGCTTAGACTGTGCTTAGCCTGGGTGATTTTTTGAATTTTTAGACCCAAAATTACAAAAAAATTTTTTTGAAAAAAAAATTCGAAAAAAAAATTTTTTTTTCCAAAATCAATTATTTTGTTGAAACAAGCAAAAAGTTCTTTGAATCATTTAAATCGGACGCTTAGTTCTCTCAAAAACTGCCATTTTTTTAACATTTCGCTCTGTATCTCCGAAACCGCTGGGCCTACCTTTGCCAAAAACTAATCAGCACATCTCCCTATCAATAGGAATCGAATGTTTTTTAAACCATTCAAATCGGTTGATCCGTTCTCTCAAAAACTCGCTTTCTATTTTCTGCACTCTTTGCTTCATATCTCCGTAACGGCTGGACCTGCCTTTGCCAAAAACTAATCAGCACATCTCCCTATCGATAGGAATCGAATGTTTTTTAAACCATTGAAATCGGTTGATCCGTGCGCCCGAAAACGTGGACGAAAAAACGCGGACATACAAAACACACACACACACACACATCCATTTTTTCTGAAGTATGCCAAAATGTTCAGAAACCTTCAAAACGTCGAGAAATGTAAAAATTTTTGATTTCGATTTTTGGACGATTACTATAACTTACCCTACGGGAAGTTAATAAGAATATAATAACATTATAAGATAACATAATAATAATAAGAGCGTTAAATAGTGAAAGATAAAGAGACGATCAATCACCTTAAGCAATAATTATGTGAGTATCGTTCTTGATTTCACAAATTTTTACAATAGGTCATTGCAATGCACTTGAACTTGTATAGAACCAGTTTTTCTAGTGATAATAATGTTAGCATTACTTATTGGTATTGGTATATTCATTATTCTCATTCTATTAAAATTTTTACTACTTTACTGATTTGTTAATAGGTATAACCATTTTATCCAACGATAAATACTCAAATATTCGTGCAGTTTTTCCATAATTTGAATCCATTTCATTTAATTAATAATATGATTAAAATAGTTAAATTGTATTTAAAGTAATCCAAAAGAAAGGTGTGGTAGTTTATTTTTTAATTAAGGAAAAACTAAGAACACAAACACGTGCTTGTATGCTTTAAAAGTGGAGCTCATTAGTTCTAATTCTAATGAATTCAATAAATATTTAATACCATTTTTTATTAATATTTTAGGATGCTCGATTGATGGACCTTATCACCGTCTTCAATTAAATTACTTTTTTAAAAAATTTGATCACAAAAAAACTGAATTACTAATTAGCACCATAATCAAAACAAATCTTTTAGACAGCTTTTTAATTTCAAAATCAGTTCAAGATTTTTTGCGAAAACGTAGGCGCAACATTTCGCATGTTTTTCCTAATTCCAAAGAAACGGCTTTGTCGCTTGTTTCGCGAATTTAATCATAGCATCTCCTTATCGAATGTCATCAAATGGCTTTTAAATGTTTTTAAAAGCCATTTTTAACAATAATTCGATGAAACTTAAACTTTGACTCATCACCACACCAAAGCGACTTTTTATAAATTTTTATTTGTAAAATTTTATAATTAAACTATCTATCATATGGCCGTAATATTTTATTATGTTTTTCAAAATTATGATTACTATCATCACAAAATCCTTGGTATTATAACACATAGAATTGGTCCGGCCAATCTTTTTCAAAAATTAATCAGCACGATTTCCATTCAAGCGGGTTCAAGATTTTTGAACGTACATGGACTATATTTTTCTTTCTCTGGTAATTATTTGGGCAAAATTAGCTAACTGGACTGGAGAAAATAAACCTCTCATTCGGGAAATGAAAATTAGCTTAATTATCTTTTTTTTTGTCTATTGACTTATAATTTGCGGTTGTTAACAAATATTTTAAAGCTATATACATTGGAATTCGAATAAAATAAATTGTGTAACTCAAAGAAATATTCACCAAGAGGGAATTTAAGTCCAAAAGTTTTAAGAAATCGATTTTCGTTTTTGATATTCACAAAGTTTAATTTTTCAAGAATATATGTGATAATATTCCTCTGTTTCATTCTCCTCAAATCTTTAAACATGTTTTTCTCAAAACTGTCGTTTTAGACAAACAAATATTCACCAAGAGGAAATTTAAGTCCAAAAGTTTTAAGAAATCGATTTTCGTTTCTGATATTCGCAAAATTTAATTTTTCAAGAATATCTGTGATAATTTTCCTCTATTTCATTCTTCTCAAAAGTGTAAACATGTTTCTCTCGAAACTGTCGTTTTCGACAATAACCAAAATTTTTCCATTTCTAACTGGACAGATTTACTTGAAATTTCTACAGATCATAAATAGATTTTTTTTCATCATGAAATACTACGAAAAAAATCGTTTGCATTTTCCCTAAGCTATGAATAGAAAATAATAGATAAAGAAATTTTATAGAAATAGAAAAAATAAGATAAAGCAATCTATGCAATTTATCTTATATATAAAAATGGATCGCAAAATGTGTTGGTAAGCGCATAACTCAACAACGCCTGGACCAATTTGGTCAATTCTTTTTTTAAAATGTTTGTTAAAGTCCAAGGATGGTTCTTACGGCGAGAAAAAATCGAATAAACTCCGGGAAAACCCTAAAAACAGCCCTTTTCTTTTTCTCATACAAACGTTTACAGTATATGTGGGAATCGAGTAGGCAACGATATTTGTAGAAAAAACAATAATTTATGTCATGACATTTTGTGTAGTTTTTGATAATCTAATTTTTATTATATTTATATAAACGTAGAAATATCTTTCTATTAATTAACGAGCTATGTTGGCAGCCAAAAAGATTGATGTAAATGAATTAAATTTCAAAATTCAAGAACAAATTACAGGCGAATCAGTTGATTCGGCAACAAACCAAGACGATGTAGTTAACTATCCACCGGAATTTTTAAACTCGTTGGATTTGCCTGTAATTTGTTGCAACGGCACAAGATTAGCGATAAAAAAATCTACCAAACAACGTGATGGAAGCAACAATATTGAAAGGAACGTATAAAGCAGAAGATGTTCTCGCACCGTGCATCCCAATGATTTTGACTGATGTGCCATTTTTGTTTAAACAACTACAGTTTTCAGTGCGTTTATGGTATCATCAAGTGTTTGTGGTATTAATTTGGAAAACCCATGTTTCTCACATGGTAAATTGTATGTTGTCTGTTCCCGTATTGGAAAACCATCAGATTTGTTTGTCTATGCGCCAGGTAATCAAACAAAAACCATCCTTTATCACAAAGCACTATAATAAAAATTGAATTGATGTTTGAATTATGATTCACATGATAAAAAATTACTTACTTTTAAATGCTTATAGTGTTTTATTTAATTATTTTTAATTCACACCGAATTATTACCAGGGTGACGGGATATTCTGTTCAGGATAATTTTTTGCAAAGAATAGAAAAAAGGTAGGAACAAAACACCGCCAGATTACAATTTTTTTGACAGGACGAAGTCTGTCGGGTCGGCTAGTTAATTATAAAAATAATACGCATGTTTAAACGTTGACTTATAAATGACACCACAAACACATAATAAAACTTCAAAGACTTTGTTCAATATATAGTTTCTTTCTGAAATCATTTTACATACATTACGATCTTTCTACTTCTATTATTATAATGAAGCTTTAAAGTGAACGCAATGTTGTGTGTGTGCAATCCTTAGAAAATATTAGAATATAAATAATATATTTATGTAGAGGCTATATTATAAACTATATTATGCGCTATATGTGTGACTGCAGCTCCATACTAAATATGAACAACGGGAGGCTATCAGCGTGCGCTTTTCATGTGATTTTATATGTTTGTGAAAGAAACAGGTTATTAAAAAAATGTTATACATAATAATAACTAAGCACAATGATAAAATAAACTAGTGGGGCGCATGGCATCGTGCCTTAAGGCAAATTGCTGGAACTTCCCGTACCAAAAATTTTTTTTTTTAATAAGATTAACATTTTTGAAAAAAAATTACTCTGAAAAAATAAATAGACAAAAACTGACTTTTTGTTGAAAAATTTATTTCTAAATATTTTGGAAATTTTGAACTTTTTTTCAAAGCAATTCTACTGCTTTAAATGCATAGAGACTAAATATCGAAGCGCGTAAGCGCCGCGTCGCCGTCTAACGGATAAACATTGGTACGGAACCTATAGGAATGTAAACAAAATTTATACTTATTGTTAAAATCTCTATAAAATATCTGATAATTTGATGTGCATATGTCTAATGTCTAATGATTTTTGTTGACCGCCAAATGGTATTTTTTTTAGTTTTTTTTACTAGATCTCCGAAACCGCTAGATCTATTTTCATGAAAATTTGATAAGTGTTCATCTTGTACGCACACACACACACATACATCAATTTTCTCCAAGGTATGCCAACATATTCAGAAACCTCTGAAACGTGAAGATATATAAAAATTTTCATTTTCGATTTTTGTGCGATTGCTATAACTTACCCTACGGAAAGTTAATTATAAATAAATCAATTTATCATCTCCAGAACATTAACAATCGTCATTTCATTTCGAATCAAATTCCAAAAAAAAATAGTTGCCAAATTTACACAAAATTGAAAAAGTGCTCCCGCATAGTCACAGTCTAAACGCATTTGCAAATAATTCTGTGCGACATTTTCACTTATACTGTGCTCAGCTTGGCGGCATTTTCACATTTTTCAATAATTTTCACAAAATTGGAAAAGTGCTCTAGTACACAAACAGTCTAAACGCACTTGGGTAAACATTTGTACCAGAGTGGCGCTTAGACTGTGCTTAGCTTGGGTGATTTTTAACTTCCCGTAGGGTAAGTTATAGTAATCGTCCAAAAAGCGAAATCAAAAATTTTTACATTTCTCGACGTTTTGAAGGTTTTTGAACATTTTGGCATACTTCAGAAAAAATGGATGTGTGTGTGTGTGTGTGTGTGTGTGTGTGTGTGTTTTGTATGTCCGCTTTTTTTCGTCCACGTTTTCGGGCGCACGGATCAACCGATTTGAATGGTTTAAAAAACATTCGATTCCTATTGATAGGGAGATGTGCTGATTAGTTTTTGGCAAAGGCAGGTCCAGCCGTTACGGAGATATGGAGCAAAGAGTGCAAAAAATAGAAAGCGAGTTTTTGAGAGAACGGATCAACCGATTTGAATGGTTTAAAAAACATTCGATTCCTATTGATAGGGAGATAAGCTGGTTAGTTTTTGGCAAAGGTTGGCCCAGCGGTTCCGGAAATACAGAGCTAAATGTTAAAAAAATGGCAGTTTTTGAGAGAACTAAGTGTCCGATTTAAATTACCTAAAGAACTTTCTGCTTGTTTCAACAAAATAATTGATTTTGGAAAAAAAAATTTTTTGTTTCTAATTTTTTTTCAAAAATTTTTTTTTTGTAATTTTGGATTAAAAATTCAAAAAATCACCCAAGCTAAGCACAGTCTAAGCGCCACTCTGGTACAAATGTTTACCCAAGTGCGTTTAGACTGTTTATGTACTGGGGCACTTTTTCAATTTTGTGAAAATTATTGAAAAATGTGAAAATGCCGCCTAGCTAAGCACAGTATAAGTGAAAATGTCGCACAGAATTATTTGCAAATGCGTTTAGACTGTGACTATGCGGGGGCACTTTTTCAATTTTGTGGAAATTTGGCAACTATTTTTTTTTTTTTGAAATTTGATTCGAAATGAAATGACGATTGTTAATGTTCTGGAGATGATAAATTGATTTATTTATAATTAACTTTCCGTAGGGTAAGTTATAGTAATCGCACAAAAATCGAAAATGAAAATTTTTATATATCTTTACGTTTCAAAGGTTTCCGAATATATTGGCATACCTTAGAGAAAATTGATGTATGTGTGTGTATGTGTGCGCGTGCATTTGTGTGTGTTCAGATACAAATGTTCGTCGACGATTTCGGGAACCGGGATGAAGCAATTTGAATAATTCAAAAAACATTCGATTCGTATTGATAAGGAGACGTGCTGATTAGTTTTTGTCAAAGGCAGGTCCGTTCCGAAGATATGGGGCAAAAAGGGCCACAAACGGTAACTCAGTTTTTAAGAGAACGGATCGTCCGGTTTGAATAATTCAAAAACATTTTACTTGCATTATCAAGATGAAGATTTGATCAAATTTTCATGAAAATAGGTCTAGCGGTTTCGGAGATCTAGTAAAAAAAGTAAAAAAAAAAATAATATTTGGCGGTCAACAATAATCATTAGACATTAGACATATGCACATCAAATTATCAGATATTTTTCAGAGATTTTAACAATATCAGAGATTTTAACAATAAGTATACATTTTGTTAACATTCCTATGGGTTCCGTACCAATGCTTATGCGTTAGACAGCGACGCGGCGCTTACGCGCTTCGATATTTAGTCTCTATGCATTAAAGCAGTACGATTGCTTTGAAAAAAAGTTCAGAATTTCCAAAATATTTCAAAATAAATTTTTCAACAAAATGTAAGTTTTTGTCAAAAATTTATATAGTTCCTCAAAATTCTATTTTTTTTAGAGTAAATTTTTTTCAAAAATGTTAATCTTTTCAAAAAAAAAATAATTTTTGGTACGGGAAGTTCCAGCAATTTGCCTTAAGGCACGATGCCATGCGCCCCACTAGTTTGAATTTGAATTTGAAAATTACAAAAAAATTTTTTTGAAAAAAAAATTCGAAACAAAAAATTTTTTTTTCCAAAATCAATTATTTTGTTGAAAAAAGCAGAAAGTTCTTTGAATCATTTAAATCGGACGCTTAGTTCTCTCAAAAACAGCCATTTTTTTTTAATTTAGCTCTGTATCTCCGAAACCTCTGGGCCTACCTTTGCCAAAAACTAATCAGCACATCTCCCTATCAATAGGAATCGAATGTTTTTTAAAACATTCAAATCGGTTGATCCGTTCTCTCAAAAACTCGTTTCCTATTTTTTGCACTCTTTGCTCCATATCTCCGTAACGGCTGGACCTGCTTTTGCCAAAAACTAATCAGCACATCTCCCTATCAATAGGAATCGAATGTTTTTTAAACCATTCAAATCGGTTGATCCGTGCGCCCGAAAACGTGGACGAAAAAACGCGGACATACAAAACACACACACACACACACACACACATCCATTTTTTCTGAGGTATGCCAAAATGTTCAGAAACCTTCAAAACGTCGAGAAATGTAAAAATTTTTGATTTCGATTTTTGGACGATTACTATAACTTACCTTACGGGAAGTTAATAAAGAATTGCGGTAAACATTTTTAAGATTGAGTTGCTTAAAACTGATGTCAAAATTTTGGAATAGTTATTAAAAACAAAATTGTAATAATGATAATATTTTCACAATAGAATAAGTAAATAATAATTTAATTTATTGATTTTTTTTAAATATTTTGGATCAAACTAACTTGGACATTATTATAAATATTTTTTTTTCTAATTATTCAATTAAAATTTATCTATAATTTTATGTAATTAATTTAATATAATAAATCAGTATTTTTCTATATTTTAGCTTTGTAATAATTAAACTGTTAGCATTTTTTATTCTTTTAATCATTGAATTTTGA
Organism: Ctenocephalides felis; assembly: GCF_003426905.1. Lineage (NCBI taxonomy): Eukaryota > Metazoa > Arthropoda > Insecta > Siphonaptera > Pulicidae > Ctenocephalides > Ctenocephalides felis. Next base: position 48,802 of record NW_020538432.1, read on the forward strand.
TAATATAACAATTTATTGACTTCTAAATTTTCTTTACAATAATACTATAATATTGTATTATGAAGTTTACAACAATTTATAATATTCCGAATTGTTTTATCATAACAATAAGGTTATGATACTTAGTTTAGCCTTTTCACAGCAGCTATCCACTGTTCATGTTGATTTAATTTCCATTTGGCTGTAAGAAATTTAGAGAATTTACACTCGTTTTTCATACTGGTGTTTTTACAATCCACTACAAAACAAGTTCGGTGTCTCATTTTTATTTAATTTATTTAAATTTGAAATAAAATAATATTTCACGCGTATTTGTTTACTATTTCAGTTATAATATCCTCTCGTAGTGCTCAAAACCACATAGCAAATAGACGTTAATCTCTCTCGATTGGTTCAATCGCAAGAAAATTAAAGTTTTTATATATTTTTACGTTTTAAAGGTTTCTGAATATCTTGTTTTTAGTTCCGTCTATCTCGATTGGAGCGCTGGTAGCGCTACAAAGCGGGCTAAAGAAAATATTCAAGAATCTAATATGATGGAATAATATTATAGTGTCAAAGTGTCAAATGTTTGTTCAAAGTTTATAACAAATATCATGTCAAAGTGCGGTGTGCAACAATGCAGAAACACACAAAAAATGCATGTATTTTCTGAAGAAAATTACGTAATATGTAAAATGATTAGTGAAATAGCTGGAGTCCGGGTTGAGAACTGAACACAACAAAATACTCGCATATATTATTAGCGCTTCTGATATAATTTTTTATTATAGCTTAATAACTGAAACATTTAACTATATCAATGCTAGTCATTTTAATACAAGACACCCGTCTTACTAAATCCCTTTCTGGAAGGTATGTTATTGAAAACGTATTATTTATAAAACCTTACATTCATAACAAATTATTCTACATTGTTTTTTGCAGCAATTGTACTCTTGAAAGTAATGATAAAATATTAGTGAGAAAAATAAAAACACAGCACTCAATATTAAGTTATAAGTGCAAGCCTGAAATTAACTGACCAGTATTGAAAATAGGGCTCACAATTTTATGTCAAGTCAGTTAAAAAAACACATAATCAATTGAATAAAAGAAAATTCAAGGTAATGGTAAAATTCCATCGTTCTTTTAACACTGCTAATGTTAGTTTGAGTTCGACTAATCCACAACAAAAGTTTATGAGTAGAAAAATTGCCTTTTGATGTTTCATGAAAAAAATATGTCTACTAATAATTGTGCGAATATAGCTAAATACCATTACAGAATAATCATGCATGTAATATAAAAATATTGCTTTTTAAAATTCAATTTTCTTTTTTTAGTTTTGACTTCGAGCGATCTATATAATATTGGTACATTTTTACAGCATTTTATATTTGCACCCACGATCGACGCTAGCGCCGTCTATAGAGGGAGACGGGAACTAACCCAGAAAATTGACACATTTGATCGGAAAACGTGGCAACAAAATATGGTCCGAGAAAGCGATCTATATACTCTTCTTTTATCTATGATTAGACATATGCACATCAAATTATAAGATATTTTATAGAACAAATTTTGTTTACATCTATGGATAGTACCAACGCCTGCAACGCGTTCCGATATTTCGTCTCTACGCTGCGCTATTGTTTTGAACAAAAGTTCAAAATTTCCTAAATTAGAAAAATAAGAATGAATTTTAAAAAGTCTTCTTTAAACATTTCAAAATTTTTAAAAATCTAATTCTTTCAAAATTTAAACAGAAAGATTTTTTTAAATTTTATTTTTGGTACCGAAAGTTTTAGCAATTTGCCTTAAGGCACGATGCCATACACAACTAGTTTAACTCATTACTGCAAATATTCAGTGAACAATACATTTTAGACTTATTTTTATATCATTTGGTGTCATTCATAACAATTATTAACCAATAATCATCCCGTGCAAAATTTGATATTGTTTGTTTTTAAGCAATTCATTTTCTCTCAAATATATTAAGAATCGTGTAAAGTGGTCATCCAATTTTGTTTGTAATATTGTGTTATGTGCCGGTACCCTCATTTAACTAGCGACACATTTCAGACTCTATGTGCAACTACATAACTCTATGGAGTCCACATCTCTATGTTTCCGGCCGGACACAGGATCTTTATGTCTATCACGAGGGCTGATTCTCTCTCTGGACGTCAAAAGGGAACTTAAACCTAGAGTCTAGGCAATATAATAATATAGGCCATAGATAAACAAGTATAAATAGATCGCTATGTCTGAAGATTTGACGTTTCATCGATTGAAATGCGCAACTTTCATTATAGATGGCAGCACATGTACGTTTTGTAAATTAACCCCTAAAAACAATACATTTTCCAGTGCGATCCCTACCCTTATCAGCCAATAATCACCTCCATCCTTTTCTGTTGCCAAAATATGGGACTTACACTTGGAGCACGATTTAACATTTTCTTGGTAATGAAGCCAGTAATGTATGTATTAACCTGAACATGCAGTAAACTGCTACTAACTTTTTCTAATGTGAATCCATCAGTATTCACATTAGACGAAACTAGAATATCTTCATTCAAGCTAGATTCACACACGGAATTGACTGATGCATTATATTAGACAATAATAATATTTTTAACGAATTTTATCATGCTCACAATTGGCAGAGCAAGAATGGACGGAATGAAATATATTGACAACAAGGCTTTTGTAGGATCCAATGAAAGCACTGCAAGAAGGATTGCGATTATTAACCCCGTGACTTCTAATACTACCGAAAAAAATTCAAGAGGGTCTTGATTAAAATTACGAGTTGACAAAAATTTAATTTCCGGACACTTTATTTTCTGCCAAATATATTCGAAACCCTCCAATGTTCTAATTCAATTTTGAAAAGTTGATGGTTGTTCTTATAGAAGCATATGCTTTTTAAGACACGTCTAGCTTCCTTCCAAAATACTATATGATATATGTTAATGATATATTTCAAAAAAGCTCACCGATACATTTTATAAATCAATAGACGGCAATGAAACAAGAATAAATATAATACAAACTATGCGAAAAGTCATCCAACCAACAAATCCACCTCCTACGTAGCCTTAGTCGCCTGCCTCCTCTTAACATCCCAATTATAAACTCTAGCCATATTAACCTCATTAATGCGATGCATGCAAAAAATGCAGGTGCACGCCTTTAGGGGCGCCAAAACGAGATTCGGAAATGAAATTTATAATATATTATTCACATTTTTTTAATATAAAATCTAGAATACTTAATAGATTATAATAAACAATCTAACTTAATGGATACGTAGACACAATAAGCATATTCAGTTTGCAATGTGATATCAGTAGAAACAATTCACTACTCTGCAAATTAGTAAATTATTGTTCTGCTTATATTAGTAAATTATTGTTCTTCAAACGATCTCTACCATCTCAATCAACGCCAGCAGAAGAGCCGCCAGCCAAAAAGCCGCCAACTGCCCAGCCTATATTCGTACACGGAGTAACTGACATAAAACCATTAATACCACACCTTGACTTACACGTACCTAACTTATACAAATCAAAAATTTGTGGAATTAGTCAAGTGAAAATCAATACACAAGACGCGCAAACCTACAACAAAGTCGTTGCATTATTAAGGGCCAAGGTTACGCAACTCCATTCATATCAACCAAAACAAGACCGATCTTTTAAAATCGTAATTAAAAATCTGCATTATAGTATTGAAGTAGAAATGTTGAAAGAAGAAATCAACAATCTTGGACACAACGTGCTACGAGTATATAATCTGAAACAATATCTAACTAAACGACCATTAAACAAGTTTGTCGTAGAGCTGGCACAAAACAAAAACAATACAGATATTTACAGTGTCGAATATCTGTATAGAACAAAAGTAGTTATTGAAGCGAAACGGCACAATCGTCAAATCCTACAATGTACAAACTGTCAAAATCTAGGACATACCCGTAATTATTGCTCACGTGACTCACGATGCGTAAAATGTAAGAGATCACCACACTAGGGACTGTTCCTGGACTGAAAAAATAAACGAAAATGTCACTTGTGTCTTATGCTCAGGCAATCATCCTGCGACGTATAGGGGATGTGTCAAATATCAAGAGGAAAAACTACGAAGATTTCCACCTTTAAGGATAAAAACTGTAGCTCGGAACTCACAAGTTATCAATCACTCACTAGTACAGGACAACATAACATTCTCACAAATGACTCAAAATAATGAACAAGCACACATGGAGCACAAAACTGGACAACGCCCAAGCGCACAAGAAAACAGCCTCAACCCAATCAACAATGACTAAGTTCAAAAACAAAATAATAATCAAGCCAATGACATGCAAGAATTAAAAGGTATGTTGAAAACACTACTCGACCAAATGCGTTGAAAATGGAAACTCTGAAAATGTAGCACATCATGCCGGCACTCACAGATGTCCTGTATATATGGAGGCCATAGAAAAAATAATGAACGCAAAAGCATGAAGATTATGCTTAATTGAATCACCTGTTTCCTAAGTAAAAATAATGGGCACTTCACTTAAAATATGCACGTGAAACGCCAACGGCCTGGCCCAACATGCACAGAACTTAAGCAATTTATTTTATACAATCAAATAGACATCATGTTAATTCCAGAGTCGCACTTTACCAGTAGAAGTTATTTTATTCTTTACAATTACACCACTTATTCATGTAGGCATCCGGACGGCAGAGGTCACGGGGGTACGGCTATCATAGGTAAAAACAAACACTACGAATTAGAATCGTACGAAAAATATTATTTGCAAGAAACAAGCATATGTGTACAACTACCAGTGGGCATTCTCACTTCAGAAATTAGTTATTTTGTCGTAAAAAATTTATAATAGTTCCATTACTTTTAATAAGTTACTTATAAGTTAGTGAGCTAAGTGAACCTCGCCTCTGGGTGTAGGTAGAATTTTTGTTAAAATGTGCCCCATCAGAGGGGACATAGTGTCAAACAATGCTGGTGATGTAATCAATGTATCAAATAATTTGAACACAGCGCTAAGTCCAGGTTTATCAGATATAGCCCAACCCGCTAACCAGCTCATGCGACGGTATGACTAGTAAAGTAGAACCAGTGGCTAAACTGTCACATATAATTCCGGAAAATGTCATTTTACAACGGAATGAGTCATTGAAGAGCCTTGAGAATCTGATACATGAACCGCACATGATTGTCAAATCAAAGTCAAACATACATAAAGAGGTGAAAATAAAAACAGGCAATATAGCGGCTGCAATTAAAAGATTTATTGATTTAGACAACCAATTGTTAGAGGAAAAGACCGAACCACGGAAGATACAGAAGTAATAATAAATGAAGTGCAATGTTGTGAAACAGCCCCTATAGAAAAAAGTGTACGGCAGGACACAAGCAAAGCCACAAGAAACCGAAACTCACAACATATAAGCAATGATCAGGTTAATGAGAAAATGGTTTGCCAAGACGTCAGACGATCATAGAAATATGTAATGAAGAAAAAATCGAGGTAAATGACTGGCATAAAGTTCAGCCGAGAAAACAAAAAAAAAAGGAAGCAAGGGTACATCTGTCAGAACAGGACTCTAACCATAAAATGATAAAAAATCATAGAATTTTTCCAAAACCAAGTGCCTTATTGATCTGGCCGACCGAAAAAGTAAATTATTCCGAAATATTACGTCGCGTCAAACATGATGTCCCTGATGACCAGGTAAATACGACAGTAGACAAAATAAACAAAACCAGAAATGGAGACTTGTTGATAACTATTTCTAAGAAAAGTGCGGACAAAGGACTACAACAGATTATTGCAGGTGTGTTAAAGGATGAGGCCAAAGTTATTTATAAGGGGCACCAAGAAACTATAGAAATAAGGGATATTGATGACGAAACCTCAAAAATTGATATCCAGATAGCACTACAAAAAGCAACCGGAGGAGCCTGCAACACACCAGCAGAAGCAATTAGGATTCGTAAGGCATATAGAGGTACCCAGATTGCTACCGTAGCTCTACCAGCGGCAGTTGTACACGATCTGCTCAAAGCAAGTAGCAAAATACGAATTGGATGGGTAAACTGTAGAATTAAAATCATCAAGAAACCAATTATATGTTTTAAATGCTGGCTATTTGGACATTATGGATCACAGTGCAAGAGCGTAGTGAATCGGATCAATCTATGCATTGGATGTGGACAAGAAGGTCACAAAATAGCCAACTGTATAAATGTGTACTATGCGTTGAAAATGGAAACTCTGAAAATGTAGCACATCATGCCGGCACTCACAGATGTCCTGTATATAGGGAGGCCATAGAGAAAATAATGAACGCAAAAGCATGAAGATTATGCAGCTAAACATGAATCATTGTGAGGCTGCACACGACTTGCTTATGCAGACGGTAAGAGATATGAAAATTGATGTTGCCCTCTTATCAGAACCTTACAAACAACTAACTGATTGGCCATGGGAAACGGACAGTACCACCAAAGCTGTTATTTAGTCCTGTGGCAAATTTTGTTTCTAAAATGTTGTTAACAATAGCAACGCTGGATTTGTCGCAGCTTCTTTGTATGGCATTCATTTATACAGCTGTTACGCTCATAGATAAACAAGTGTAAATAGATAGCAAACTGAACGGCTTTTCGATTATTTTGATTTTAATTTTCCGCTCCTGCTACAGAGGCGCGACGAGTGTAGCATGAAACTTTACCCCTAGGTTCAATTCTAGATAAATCCAAATCCTTAGGTTTAATTCTAAGATAAATTTATATATAATATTGTTACTATAAATCTGAAATTTTAATATGTGAAATGATAAAATATATCAATAAAACATAATTACATAATTTAAATAGAATACAATTATTAATAAATAGATAAGATTTTCTAACATTCGCAGAAAAATATACGTTTTTTTTCTGCCTCACAATCAGTCGAGTTTTATTGTACTTGAGACTTTTCTTGTACTTTTCGAGAGCTACTTTTTTATGGGATCCTGTTCATTTTCATTCATATATTTTCCTGAGAGATATCGTTTCACAATATTGCACCAGTTATTAACAACAAACAATATAAATAATTTAAAAAATTGAACATCTCCGACCCTTATTCTTCCAAAAATATCTGCAATGGAACTTGATTAAAATTTCTTGATTAAAAGCCATTGGGTGGAAAATAAAATCTTTTGATGAAAGCGCCAAGTAAGTTGCCTTAAATTGCAAACCTATAATTTCAGAACACGCAGATGAGCATACTAAAGAGCTGATGGAGAGGATAACCAAAGCCTGTGATATCAGTATGACTCGTAAGCATGGCATAAATCAAAGACAATCTGTTAAAAATGTATGTGTTTGAATTTAGCGTAAGAAAACGACATTACTTTCCGGTCCCCCTAATATAATGAAGATAAGAGCATGGTAAGGGAGTAAAATAGTAAAGGATTAGAAAAAAGATCAATCACATTAAGCAATAATTATATCCGTATCATTCTTAATTTAATTTTTTTTAACAAGTCAAGTATGTGTGCTATAAGTATATGTAATAAAATTAGAATAGGAAATAAAAGTATAATAAGAATATAATAACATTATAAGATAACATAATAATAATAAGAGCGTTAAATAGTGAAAGATAAAGAGACGATCAATCACCTTAAGCAATAATTATGTGAGTATCGTTCTTGATTTCACAAATTTTTACAATAGGTCATTGCAATGCACTTGAACTTGTATAGAACCAGTTTTTCTAGTGATAATAATGTTAGCATTACTTATTGGTATTGGCATATTCATTATTCTCATTCTATTAAAATTTTTACTACTTTACTGATTTGTTAATAGGTATAACCATTTTATCCAACGATAAATACTCAAATATTCGTGCAGTTTTCCCATAATTTGAATCCATTTCATTTAATTAATGATATGATTAAAATAGTTAAATTGTATTTAAAGTAATCCAAAAGAAAGGTGTGGTAGTTTATTTTTTAATTAAGAAAAAACTAAGAACACAAACACGTGCTTGTATGCTTTAAAAGTGGAGCTCATTAGTTCTAATTCTAATGAATTCAATAAATATTTAATACCATTTTTTATTAATATTTTAGGATGCTCGATTGATGGACCTTATCACCGTCTTCAATTTAATTACTTTTTTAAAAAATTTGATCACAAAAAAAACTGAAATACTAATTAGCACCATAATCAAAACAAATCTTTTAGACAGCTTTTTAATTTTCAAAATCAGTTCAAGATTTTTTGCGAAAACGTAGGCGCAACATTTCGCATGTTCCTCCTAATTCCAAAGAAACGGCTTTGTCGCTTGTTTCGCGAATTTCTTAATCATCATCTTATCGAGTGTCATCAAATGGCTTTTAATGTTTTTAAAAGCCATTTTTAACAATAATTGATGAGGCTTAAACTTTGACTCATCACCACACCAAAGCGACTTTTCATAAATTTTTATTTGTAAAATTTTATAATTAAACTAGCAAACCCGACGAACTCCGTTTCGCCACCAGATGGTTTAGTGAGAAAGATGAAGAAATTTTTTGTTTGTTTTATATTTGAAAAGGAAACATTTGATTTTATTATACAACAGTAATGAATTTATTTCGATTACAAAAATAAAATGGTTTTAGTTGAACTTCTCTAAGTAAATGAAAGTGAATCCGCAAATTATCCGTTTCATTGGAGTGCTCTTTGGTAAACCGCATTTTTTGTTTTTTTGGTCTGACGTTAACACAAACAAAGCGGATGGTTTTCCGCGTTGAAAAACAATGATTTTCTAAATAATCTATTTGAAATTTTTCCCGCAAACACTAAGCGATTGGCCTTGCGATTTGTTATTGCGAACGCAAGGCGAACTGGAAATTGCAACCGTTTGAAATCAAACAGAAGACCAGTCGGAATCATTGGTATGTCACCAAATCTCCAGCAATTTTTGATTGAATGGTGAAATTCAGTGCGTGTACATCATTATTCTTTGCGGCAAGAATTGCTTGTTGACTTAACCAAGCATAATTCTGATAATTCTCACTAATGTCTTTACTCGAATTTTAATTACGGTGCGTGAAGTTCCAGCAGCTTGCATTAAGGCATGATGCCATGCACAACTATTTTCTTAGCCATAAACCTTGCTGAGCCCGAGACCTTTTCAGCAAATGCAAAATTGTCGAAATCGGTTCGTGCGTTCTGGAGTTATTTCGTCAGGAAGGAAAACCCGACTTATTTTTATATATATAGAAGACTATCTATCATATGGCCGTAATATTTTATTATGTTTTTCAAAATTATGATTACTATCATCACAAAATCATTGGTATTATAACACATAGAATTGGTCCGGCCAATCTTTTTCAAAAATTAATCAGCACGATTTCCATTCAAGCGGGTTCAAGATTTTTGAACGTACATGGACTATACTTTTCTTTCTCTGGTAATTATTTGGGCAAAATTAGCTAACTGGACTGGAGAAAATAAACCTCTCATTCGGGAAATGAAAATTAGCTTAATTATCTTTTTTTTTGTCTATTGACTTATAATTTGCGGTTGTTGACAAATATTTTAAAGCTATATACATTGGAATTCGAATAAAATAAATTGTGTAACTCAAAGAAATATTCACCAAGAGGGAATTTAAGTCCAAAAGTTTTAAGAAATCGATTTTCGTTTTTGATATTCACAAAGTTTAATTTTTCAAGAATATATGTGATAATATTCCTCTGTTTCATTCTCCTCAAATCTTTAAACATGTTTTTCTCAAAACTGTCGTTTTAGACAAAGAAATATTCACCAAGAGGCAATTTAAGTCCAAAAGTTTTAAGAAATCGATTTTCGTTTCTGATATTCGCAAAGTTTAATTTTTCAAGAATATCTGTGATAATTTTCCTCTATTTCATTCTTCTCAAAAGTTTAAACATGTTTCTCTCGAAACTGTCGTTTTCGACAATAACCAAAATTTTTCCATTTCTAACTGGACAGATTTACTTGAAATTTCTACAGATCATAAATAGATTTTTTTTCATCATGAAATACTACGAAAAAAATCGTTTGCATTTTCCCTAAGCTATGAATAGAAAATAATAGATAAAGAAATTTTATAGAAATAGAAAAAATAAGATAAAGCAATCTATGCAATTTATTAATTATAAAAATAATACGCATGTTTAAACGTTGACTTATAAATGACACCACAAACACATAATAAAACTTCAAAGACTTTGTTCAATATATAGTTTCTTTCTGAAATCATTTTACATACATTACGATCTTTCTACTTCTATTATTATAATGAAGCTTTAAAGTGAGCGCAATGTTGTGTGTGTGTGCAATCCTTAGAAAATATTAGAATATAAATAATATATTTATGTAGAGGCTATATTATAAACTATATTATGCGCTATATGTGTGACTGCAGCTCCATACTAAATATGAACAACGGGAGGCTATCAGCGTGCGCTTTTCATGTGATTTTATATGTTTGTGAAAGAAACAGGTTTATAAAAAATGTTATACATAATAATAACTAAGCACAATGATAAAATAAATAAAGAATTGCGGTAAACATTTATAAGATTGAGTTGCTTAGAACTGATGTCAAAATTTTGGAATAGTTATTAAAAACAAAATTGTAATAATGATAATATTTCACAATAGAATAAGTAAATAATAATTTAATTTATTGATTTTTTTTAAATATTTTGGATCAAACTAACTTAGACATTATTATAAATATGTTTTTTTTTAATTATTCAATTAAAATTTATCTATAATTTTATGTAATTATATAATATAATAAATCAGTATTTTTCTATATTTTAGCTTTGTAATAATTGAACTGTTAGCATTTTTTATTCTTTTAATCATTGAATTTTGATAATATAACAATTTATTGACTTCTAAATTTTCTTTACAATAATACTATAATATTGTATTATGAAGTTTACAACAATTTATAATATTCCGAATTGTTTTATCATAACAATAAGGTTATGATACTTAGTTTAGCCTTTTCACAGCTATCCACTGTTCATGTTGATTTAATTTCCATTTGGCTGTAAGAAATTTAGAGAATTTACACTCGTTTTTCATACTGGTGTTTTTACAATCCACTACAAAACAAGTTCGGTGTCTCATTTTTATTTAATTTATTTAAATTTGAAATAAAATAATATTTCACGCGTATTTGTTTACTATTTCAGTTATAATATCCTCTCGTAGTGCTCAAAACCACAATAGCAAATAGACGTTAATCTCTCTCGATTGGTTCAATCGCAAGAAAATTAAAGTTTTTATATATTTTTACGTTTTAAAGGTTTCTGAATATCTTGTTTTTAGTTCCGTCTATCTCGATTGGAGCGCTGGTAGCGCTACAAAGCGGGCTAAAGAAAATATTCAAGAATCTAATATGATGGAATAATATTATAGTGTCAAAGTGTCAAATGTTTGTTCAAAGTTTATAACAAATATCATGTCAAAGTGCGGTGTGCAACAATGCAGAAACACACAAAAAATGCATGTATTTTCTGAAGAAAATTACGTAATATGTAAAATGATTAGTGAAATAGCTGGAGTCCGGGTTGAGAACTGAACACAACAAAATACTCGCATATATTATTAGCGCTTCTGATATAATTTTTTATTATAGCTTAATAACTGAAACATTTAACTATATCAATGCTAGTCATTTTAATACAAGACACCCGTCTTACTAAATCCCTTTCTGGAAGGTATATTATTGAAAACGTATTATTTATAAAACCTTACATTCATAACAAATAATTCTACATTGTTTTTTGCAGCAATTGTACTCTTGAAAGTAATGATAAAATATTAGTGAGAAAAATAAAAACACAGCACTCAATATTAAGTTATAAGTGCAAGCCTGAAATTAACTGACCAGTATTGAAAATAGGGCTCACAATATGTCAAGTCAGTTAAAAAAACACATAATCAATTGAATAAAAGAAAATTCAAGGTAATGGTAAAATTCCATAGTTCTTTTAACACTGCTAATGTTAGTTTGGGTTCGACTAATCCACAACAAAAGTTTATGAGTAGAAAAATTGCCTTTTGATGTTTCATGAAAAAAATATGTCTACTAATAATTGTGCGAATATAGCTAAATACCATTACAGAATAATCATGCATGTATATATAAAAATATTGCTTTTTAAATTCAATTTTCTTTTTTTTAGTTTTGACTTCGAGCGATCTATATAATATTGGTACATTTTTACAGCATTT
>NW_020538433.1:0-37060 GCF_003426905.1 Ctenocephalides felis
AAAAACGAAAAAACGCGGACATACAAAACACACACACACACACACACACACACATCCATTTTTTCTGAGGTATGCCAAAATGTTCAGAAACCTTCAAAACGTCGAGAAATGTAAAAATTTTTGATTTCGATTTTTGGACGATTACTATAACTTACCTTACGGGAAGTTAATAAAGAATTGCGGTAAACATTTTTAAGATTGAGTTGCTTAAAACTGATGTCAAAATTTTGGAATAGTTATTAAAAACAAAATTGTAATAATGATAATATTTTCACAATAGAATAAGTAAATAATAATTTAATTTATTGATTTTTTTTAAATATTTTGGATCAAACTAACTTGGACATTATTATAAATATTTTTTTTTCTAATTATTCAATTAAAATTTATCTATAATTTTATGTAATTAATTTAATATAATAAATTAGTATTTTTCTATATTTTAGCTTTGTAATAATTAAACTGTTAGCATTTTTTATTCTTTTAATCATTGAATTTTGATAATATAACAATTTATTGACTTCTAAATTTTCTTTACAATAATACTATAATATTGTATTATGAAGTTTACAACAATTTATAATATTCCGAATTGTTTTATCATAACAATAAGGTTATGATACTTAGTTTAGCCTTTTCACAGCAGCTATCCACTGTTCATGTTGATTTAATTTCCATTTGGCTGTAAGAAATTTAGAGAATTTACACTCGTTTTTCATACTGGTGTTTTTACAATCCACTACAAAACAAGTTCGGTGTCTCATTTTTATTTAATTTATTTAAATTTGAAATAAAATAATATTTCACGCGTATTTGTTTACTATTTCAGTTATAATATCCTCTCGTAGTGCTCAAAACCACATAGCAAATAGACGTTAATCTCTCTCGATTGGTTCAATCGCAAGAAAATTAAAGTTTTTATATATTTTTACGTTTTAAAGGTTTCTGAATATCTTGTTTTTAGTTCCGTCTATCTCGATTGGAGCGCTGGTAGCGCTACAAAGCGGGCTAAAGAAAATATTCAAGAATCTAATATGATGGAATAATATTATAGTGTCAAAGTGTCAAATGTTTGTTCAAAGTTTATAACAAATATCATGTCAAAGTGCGGTGTGCAACAATGCAGAAACACACAAAAAATGCATGTATTTTCTGAAGAAAATTACGTAATATGTAAAATGATTAGTGAAATAGCTGGAGTCCGGGTTGAGAACTGAACACAACAAAATACTCGCATATATTATTAGCGCTTCTGATATAATTTTTTATTATAGCTTAATAACTGAAACATTTAACTATATCAATGCTAGTCATTTTAATACAAGACACCCGTCTTACTAAATCCCTTTCTGGAAGGTATGTTATTGAAAACGTATTATTTATAAAACCTTACATTCATAACAAATTATTCTACATTGTTTTTTGCAGCAATTGTACTCTTGAAAGTAATGATAAAATATTAGTGAGAAAAATAAAAACACAGCACTCAATATTAAGTTATAAGTGCAAGCCTGAAATTAACTGACCAGTATTGAAAATAGGGCTCACAATTTTATGTCAAGTCAGTTAAAAAAACACATAATCAATTGAATAAAAGAAAATTCAAGGTAATGGTAAAATTCCATCGTTCTTTTAACACTGCTAATGTTAGTTTGAGTTCGACTAATCCACAACAAAAGTTTATGAGTAGAAAAATTGCCTTTTGATGTTTCATGAAAAAAATATGTCTACTAATAATTGTGCGAATATAGCTAAATACCATTACAGAATAATCATGCATGTAATATAAAAATATTGCTTTTTAAAATTCAATTTTCTTTTTTTTAGTTTTGACTTCGAGCGATCTATATAATATTGGTACATTTTTACAGCATTTTATATTTGCACCCACGATCGACGCTAGCGCCGTCTATAGAGGGAGACGGGAACTAACCCAGAAAATTGACACATTTGATCGGAAAACGTGGCAACAAAATATGGTCCGAGAAAGCGATCTATATACTCTTCTTTTATCTATGATTAGACATATGCACATCAAATTATAAGATATTTTATAGAACAAATTTTGTTTACATCTATGGATAGTACCAACGCCTGCAACGCGTTCCGATATTTCGTCTCTACGCTGCGCTATTGTTTTGAACAAAAGTTCAAAATTTCCTAAATTAGAAAAATAAGAATGAATTTTAAAAAGTCTTCTTTAAACATTTCAAAATTTTTAAAAATCTAATTCTTTCAAAATTTAAACAGAAAGATTTTTTTAAATTTTATTTTTGGTACCGAAAGTTTTAGCAATTTGCCTTAAGGCACGATGCCATACACAACTAGTTTAACTCATTACTGCAAATATTCAGTGAACAATACATTTTAGACTTATTTTTATATCATTTGGTGTCATTCATAACAATTATTAACCAATAATCATCCCGTGCAAAATTTGATATTGTTTGTTTTTAAGCAATTCATTTTCTCTCAAATATATTAAGAATCGTGTAAAGTGGTCATCCAATTTTGTTTGTAATATTGTGTTATGTGCCGGTACCCTCATTTAACTAGCGACACATTTCAGACTCTATGTGCAACTACATAACTCTATGGAGTCCACATCTCTATGTTTCCGGCCGGACACAGGATCTTTATGTCTATCACGAGGGCTGATTCTCTCTCTGGACGTCAAAAGGGAACTTAAACCTAGAGTCTAGGCAATATAATAATATAGGCCATAGATAAACAAGTATAAATAGATCGCTATGTCTGAAGATTTGACGTTTCATCGATTGAAATGCGCAACTTTCATTATAGATGGCAGCACATGTACGTTTTGTAAATTAACCCCTAAAAACAATACATTTTCCAGTGCGATCCCTACCCTTATCAGCCAATAATCACCTCCATCCTTTTCTGTTGCCAAAATATGGGACTTACACTTGGAGCACGATTTAACATTTTCTTGGTAATGAAGCCAGTAATGTATGTATTAACCTGAACATGCAGTAAACTGCTACTAACTTTTTCTAATGTGAATCCATCAGTATTCACATTAGACGAAACTAGAATATCTTCATTCAAGCTAGATTCACACACGGAATTGACTGATGCATTATATTAGACAATAATAATATTTTTAACGAATTTTATCATGCTCACAATTGGCAGAGCAAGAATGGACGGAATGAAATATATTGACAACAAGGCTTTTGTAGGATCCAATGAAAGCACTGCAAGAAGGATTGCGATTATTAACCCCGTGACTTCTAATACTACCGAAAAAAATTCAAGAGGGTCTTGATTAAAATTACGAGTTGACAAAAATTTAATTTCCGGACACTTTATTTTCTGCCAAATATATTCGAAACCCTCCAATGTTCTAATTCAATTTTGAAAAGTTGATGGTTGTTCTTATAGAAGCATATGCTTTTTAAGACACGTCTAGCTTCCTTCCAAAATACTATATGATATATGTTAATGATATATTTCAAAAAAGCTCACCGATACATTTTATAAATCAATAGACGGCAATGAAACAAGAATAAATATAATACAAACTATGCGAAAAGTCATCCAACCAACAAATCCACCTCCTACGTAGCCTTAGTCGCCTGCCTCCTCTTAACATCCCAATTATAAACTCTAGCCATATTAACCTCATTAATGCGATGCATGCAAAAAATGCAGGTGCACGCCTTTAGGGGCGCCAAAACGAGATTCGGAAATGAAATTTATAATATATTATTCACATTTTTTTAATATAAAATCTAGAATACTTAATAGATTATAATAAACAATCTAACTTAATGGATACGTAGACACAATAAGCATATTCAGTTTGCAATGTGATATCAGTAGAAACAATTCACTACTCTGCAAATTAGTAAATTATTGTTCTGCTTATATTAGTAAATTATTGTTCTTCAAACGATCTCTACCATCTCAATCAACGCCAGCAGAAGAGCCGCCAGCCAAAAAGCCGCCAACTGCCCAGCCTATATTCGTACACGGAGTAACTGACATAAAACCATTAATACCACACCTTGACTTACACGTACCTAACTTATACAAATCAAAAATTTGTGGAATTAGTCAAGTGAAAATCAATACACAAGACGCGCAAACCTACAACAAAGTCGTTGCATTATTAAGGGCCAAGGTTACGCAACTCCATTCATATCAACCAAAACAAGACCGATCTTTTAAAATCGTAATTAAAAATCTGCATTATAGTATTGAAGTAGAAATGTTGAAAGAAGAAATCAACAATCTTGGACACAACGTGCTACGAGTATATAATCTGAAACAATATCTAACTAAACGACCATTAAACAGTTTGTCGTAGAGCTGGCACAAAACAAAAACAATACAGATATTTACAGTGTCGAATATCTGTATAGAACAAAAGTAGTTATTGAAGCGAAACGGCACAATCGTCAAATCCTACAATGTACAAACTGTCAAAATCTAGGACATACCCGTAATTATTGCTCACGTGACTCACGATGCGTAAAATGTAAGAGATCACCACACTAGGGACTGTTCCTGGACTGAAAAAATAAACGAAAATGTCACTTGTGTCTTATGCTCAGGCAATCATCCTGCGACGTATAGGGGATGTGTCAAATATCAAGAGGAAAAACTACGAAGATTTCCACCTTTAAGGAAAAAAACTGTAGCTCGGAACTCACAAGTTATCAATCACTCACTAGTACAGGACAACATAACATTCTCACAAATGACTCAAAATAATGAACAAGCACACATGGAGCACAAAACTGGACAACGCCCAAGCGCACAAGAAAACAGCCTCAACCCAATCAACAATGACTAAGTTCAAAAACAAAATAATAATCAAGCCAATGACATGCAAGAATTAAAAGGTATGTTGAAAACACTACTCGACCAAATGCGTTGAAAATGGAAACTCTGAAAATGTAGCACATCATGCCGGCACTCACAGATGTCCTGTATATATGGAGGCCATAGAAAAAATAATGAACGCAAAAGCATGAAGATTATGCTTAATTGAATCACCTGTTTCCTAAGTAAAAAATAATGGGCACTTCACTTAAAATATGCACGTGAAACGCCAACGGCCTGGCCCAACATGCACAGAACTTAAGCAATTTATTTTATACAATCAAATAGACATCATGTTAATTCCAGAGTCGCACTTTACCAGTAGAAGTTATTTTATTCTTTACAATTACACCACTTATTCATGTAGGCATCCGGACGGCAGAGGTCACGGGGGTACGGCTATCATAGGTAAAAACAAACACTACGAATTAGAATCGTACGAAAAATATTATTTGCAAGAAACAAGCATATGTGTACAACTACCAGTGGGCATTCTCACTTCAGAAATTAGTTATTTTGTCGTAAAAAATTTATAATAGTTCCATTACTTTTAATAAGTTACTTATAAGTTAGTGAGCTAAGTGAACCTCGCCTCTGGGTGTAGGTAGAATTTTTGTTAAAATGTGCCCCATCAGAGGGGACATAGTGTCAAACAATGCTGGTGATGTAATCAATGTATCAAATAATTTGAACACAGCGCTAAGTCCAGGTTTATCAGATATAGCCCAACCCGCTAACCAGCTCATGCGACGGTATGACTAGTAAAGTAGAACCAGTGGCTAAACTGTCACATATAATTCCGGAAAATGTCATTTTACAACGGAATGAGTCATTGAAGAGCCTTGAGAATCTGATACATGAACCGCACATGATTGTCAAATCAAAGTCAAACATACATAAAGAGGTGAAAATAAAAACAGGCAATATAGCGGCTGCAATTAAAAGATTTATTGATTTAGACAACCAATTGTTAGAGGAAAAAGACCGAACCACGGAAGATACAGAAGTAATAATAAATGAAGTGCAATGTTGTGAAACAGCCCCTATAGAAAAAAGTGTACGGCAGGACACAAGCAAAGCCACAAGAAACCGAAACTCACAACATATAAGCAATGATCAGGTTAATGAGAAAATGGTTTGCCAAGACGTCAGACGATCATAGAAATATGTAATGAAGAAAAAATCGAGGTAAATGACTGGCATAAAGTTCAGCCGAGAAAACAAAAAAAAAAGGAAGCAAGGGTACATCTGTCAGAACAGGACTCTAACCATAAAATGATAAAAAATCATAGAATTTTTCCAAAACCAAGTGCCTTATTGATCTGGCCGACCGAAAAAGTAAATTATTCCGAAATATTACGTCGCGTCAAACATGATGTCCCTGATGACCAGGTAAATACGACAGTAGACAAAATAAACAAAACCAGAAATGGAGACTTGTTGATAACTATTTCTAAGAAAAGTGCGGACAAAGGACTACAACAGATTATTGCAGGTGTGTTAAAGGATGAGGCCAAAGTTATTTATAAGGGGCACCAAGAAACTATAGAAATAAGGGATATTGATGACGAAACCTCAAAAATTGATATCCAGATAGCACTACAAAAAGCAACCGGAGGAGCCTGCAACACACCAGCAGAAGCAATTAGGATTCGTAAGGCATATAGAGGTACCCAGATTGCTACTGTAGCTCTACCAGCGGCAGTTGTACACGATCTGCTCAAAGCAAGTAGCAAAATACGAATTGGATGGGTAAACTGTAGAATTAAAATCATCAAGAAACCAATTATATGTTTTAAATGCTGGCTATTTGGACATTATGGATCACAGTGCAAGAGCGAAGTGAATCGGATCAATCTATGCATTGGATGTGGACAAGAAGGTCACAAAATAGCCAACTGTATAAATGTGTACTATGCGTTGAAAATGGAAACTCTGAAAATGTAGCACATCATGCCGGCACTCACAGATGTCCTGTATATAGGGAGGCCATAGAGAAAATAATGAACGCAAAAGCATGAAGATTATGCAGCTAAACATGAATCATTGTGAGGCTGCACACGACTTGCTTATGCAGACGGTAAGAGATATGAAAATTGATGTTGCCCTCTTATCAGAACCTTACAAACAACTAACTGATTGGCCATGGGAAACGGACAGTACCACCAAAGCTGTTATTTAGTCCTGTGGCAAATTTTGTTTCTAAAATGTTGTTAACAATAGCAACGCTGGATTTGTCGCAGCTTCTTTGTATGGCATTCATTTATACAGCTGTTACGCTCATAGATAAACAAGTGTAAATAGATAGCAAACTGAACGGCTTTTCGATTATTTTGATTTTAATTTTCCGCTCCTGCTACAGAGGCGCGACGAGTGTAGCATGAAACTTTACCCCTAGGTTCAATTCTAGATAAATCCAAATCCTTAGGTTTAATTCTAAGATAAATTTATATATAATATTGTTACTATAAATCTGAAATTTTAATATGTGAAATGATAAAATATATCAATAAAACATAATTACATAATTTAAATAGAATACAATTATTAATAAATAGATAAGATTTTCTAACATTCGCAGAAAAATATACGTTTTTTTTCTGCCTCACAATCAGTCGAGTTTTATTGTACTTGAGACTTTTCTTGTACTTTTCGAGAGCTACTTTTTTATGGGATCCTGTTCATTTTCATTCATATATTTTCCTGAGAGATATCGTTTCACAATATTGCACCAGTTATTAACAACAAACAATATAAATAATTTAAAAAATTGAACATCTCCGACCCTTATTCTTCCAAAAATATCTGCAATGGAACTTGATTAAAATTTCTTGATTAAAAGCCATTGGGTGGAAAATAAAATCTTTTGATGAAAGCGCCAAGTAAGTTGCCTTAAATTGCAAACCTATAATTTCAGAACACGCAGATGAGCATACTAAAGAGCTGATGGAGAGGATAACCAAAGCCTGTGATATCAGTATGACTCGTAAGCATGGCATAAATCAAAGACAATCTGTTAAAAATGTATGTGTTTGAATTTAGCGTAAGAAAACGACATTACTTTCCGGTCCCCCTAATATAATGAAGATAAGAGCATGGTAAGGGAGTAAAATAGTAAAGGATTAGAAAAAAGATCAATCACATTAAGCAATAATTATATCCGTATCATTCTTAATTTAATTTTTTTTAACAAGTCAAGTATGTGTGCTATAAGTATATGTAATAAAATTAGAATAGGAAATAAAAGTATAATAAGAATATAATAACATTATAAGATAACATAATAATAATAAGAGCGTTAAATAGTGAAAGATAAAGAGACGATCAATCACCTTAAGCAATAATTATGTGAGTATCGTTCTTGATTTCACAAATTTTTACAATAGGTCATTGCAATGCACTTGAACTTGTATAGAACCAGTTTTTCTAGTGATAATAATGTTAGCATTACTTATTGGTATTGGCATATTCATTATTCTCATTCTATTAAAATTTTTACTACTTTACTGATTTGTTAATAGGTATAACCATTTTATCCAACGATAAATACTCAAATATTCGTGCAGTTTTCCCATAATTTGAATCCATTTCATTTAATTAATGATATGATTAAAATAGTTAAATTGTATTTAAAGTAATCCAAAAGAAAGGTGTGGTAGTTTATTTTTTAATTAAGAAAAAACTAAGAACACAAACACGTGCTTGTATGCTTTAAAAGTGGAGCTCATTAGTTCTAATTCTAATGAATTCAATAAATATTTAATACCATTTTTTATTAATATTTTAGGATGCTCGATTGATGGACCTTATCACCGTCTTCAATTTAATTACTTTTTTAAAAAATTTGATCACAAAAAAAACTGAATTACTAATTAGCACCATAATCAAAACAAATCTTTTAGACAGCTTTTTAATTTTCAAAATCAGTTCAAGATTTTTTGCGAAAACGTAGGCGCAACATTTCGCATGTTTCTCCTAATTCCAAAGAAACGGCTTTGTCGCTTGTTTCGCGAATTTAATCATAGCATCTCCTTATCGAGTGTCATCAAATGGCTTTTAAATGTTTTTAAAAGCCATTTTTAACAATAATTCGATGAGACTTAAACTTTGACTCATCACCACACCAAAGCGACTTTTCATAAATTTTTATTTGTAAAATTTTATAATTAAACTAGCAAACCCGACGAACTCCGTTTCGCCACCAGATGGTTTAGTGAGAAAGATGAAGAAATTTTTTGTTTGTTTTATATTTGAAAAGGAAACATTTGATTTTATTATACAACAGTAATGAATTTATTTCGATTACAAAAATAAAATGGTTTTTAGTTGAACTTCTCTAAGTAAATGAAAGTGAATCCGCAAATTATCCGTTTCATTGGAGTGCTCTTTGGTAAACCGCATTTTTTGTTTTTTTGGTCTGACGTTAACACAAACAAAGCGGATGGTTTTCCGCGTTGAAAAACAATGATTTTCTAAATAATCTATTTGAAATTTTTCCCGCAAACACTAAGCGATTGGCCTTGCGATTTGTTATTGCGAACGCAAGGCGAACTGGAAATTGCAACCGTTTGAAATCAAACAGAAGACCAGTCGGAATCATTGGTATGTCACCAAATCTCCAGCAATTTTTGATTGAATGGTGAAATTCAGTGCGTGTACATCATTATTCTTTGCGGCAAGAATTGCTTGTTGACTTAACCAAGCATAATTCTGATAATTCTCACTAATGTCTTTACTCGAATTTTTAATTACGGTGCGTGAAGTTCCAGCAGCTTGCATTAAGGCATGATGCCATGCACAACTAATTTTCTTAGCCATAAACCTTGCTGAGCCCGAGACCTTTTCAGCAAATGCAAAATTGTCGAAATCGGTTCGTGCGTTCTGGAGTTATTTCGTCAGGAAGGAAAACCCGACTTATTTTTATATATATAGAAGACTATCTATCATATGGCCGTAATATTTTATTATGTTTTTCAAAATTATGATTACTATCATCACAAAATCATTGGTATTATAACACATAGAATTGGTCCGGCCAATCTTTTTCAAAAATTAATCAGCACGATTTCCATTCAAGCGGGTTCAAGATTTTTGAACGTACATGGACTATACTTTTCTTTCTCTGGTAATTATTTGGGCAAAATTAGCTAACTGGACTGGAGAAAATAAACCTCTCATTCGGGAAATGAAAATTAGCTTAATTATCTTTTTTTTTGTCTATTGACTTATAATTTGCGGTTGTTGACAAATATTTTAAAGCTATATACATTGGAATTCGAATAAAATAAATTGTGTAACTCAAAGAAATATTCACCAAGAGGGAATTTAAGTCCAAAAGTTTTAAGAAATCGATTTTCGTTTTTGATATTCACAAAGTTTAATTTTTCAAGAATATATGTGATAATATTCCTCTGTTTCATTCTCCTCAAATCTTTAAACATGTTTTTCTCAAAACTGTCGTTTTAGACAAAGAAATATTCACCAAGAGGAAATTTAAGTCCAAAAGTTTTAAGAAATCGATTTTCGTTTCTGATATTCGCAAAGTTTAATTTTTCAAGAATATCTGTGATAATTTTCCTCTATTTCATTCTTCTCAAAAGTTTAAACATGTTTCTCTCGAAACTGTCGTTTTCGACAATAACCAAAATTTTTCCATTTCTAACTGGACAGATTTACTTGAAATTTCTACAGATCATAAATAGATTTTTTTTCATCATGAAATACTACGAAAAAAATCGTTTGCATTTTCCCTAAGCTATGAATAGAAAATAATAGATAAAGAAATTTTATAGAAATAGAAAAAATAAGATAAAGCAATCTATGCAATTTATTAATTATAAAAATAATACGCATGTTTAAACGTTGACTTATAAATGACACCACAAACACATAATAAAACTTCAAAGACTTTGTTCAATATATAGTTTCTTTCTGAAATCATTTTACATACATTACGATCTTTCTACTTCTATTATTATAATGAAGCTTTAAAGTGAGCGCAATGTTGTGTGTGTGTGCAATCCTTAGAAAATATTAGAATATAAATAATATATTTATGTAGAGGCTATATTATAAACTATATTATGCGCTATATGTGTGACTGCAGCTCCATACTAAATATGAACAACGGGAGGCTATCAGCGTGCGCTTTTCATGTGATTTTATATGTTTGTGAAAGAAACAGGTTATTAAAAAAATGTTATACATAATAATAACTAAGCACAATGATAAAATAAATAAAGAATTGCGGTAAACATTTATAAGATTGAGTTGCTTAAAACTGATGTCAAAATTTTGGAATAGTTATTAAAAACAAAATTGTAATAATGATAATATTTTCACAATAGAATAAGTAAATAATAATTTAATTTATTGATTTTTTTTAAATATTTTGGATCAAACTAACTTGGACATTATTATAAATATTTTTTTTCTAATTATTCAATTAAAATTTATCTATAATTTTATGTAATTAATTTAATATAATAAATCAGTATTTTTCTATATTTTAGCTTTGTAATAATTAAACTGTTAGCATTTTTTATTCTTTTAATCATTGAATTTTGATAATATAACAATTTATTGACTTCTAAATTTTCTTTACAATAATACTATAATATTGTATTATGAAGTTTACAACAATTTATAATATTCCGAATTGTTTTATCATAACAATAAGGTTATGATACTTAGTTTAGCCTTTTCACAGCAGCTATCCACTGTTCATGTTGATTTAATTTCCATTTGGCTGTAAGAAATTTAGAGAATTTACACTCGTTTTTCATACTGGTGTTTTTACAATCCACTACAAAACAAGTTCGGTGTCTCATTTTTATTTAATTTATTTAAATTTGAAATAAAATAATATTTCACGCGTATTTGTTTACTATTTCAGTTATAATATCCTCTCGTAGTGCTCAAAACCACATAGCAAATAGACGTTAATCTCTCTCGATTGGTTCAATCGCAAGAAAATTAAAGTTTTTATATATTTTTACGTTTTAAAGGTTTCTGAATATCTTGTTTTTAGTTCCGTCTATCTCGATTGGAGCGCTGGTAGCGCTACAAAGCGGGCTAAAGAAAATATTCAAGAATCTAATATGATGGAATAATATTATAGTGTCAAAGTGTCAAATGTTTGTTCAAAGTTTATAACAAATATCATGTCAAAGTGCGGTGTGCAACAATGCAGAAACACACAAAAATGCATGTATTTTCTGAAGAAAATTACGTAATATGTAAAATGATTAGTGAAATAGCTGGAGTCCGGGTTGAGAACTGAACACAACAAAATACTCGCATATATTATTAGCGCTTCTGATATAATTTTTTATTATAGCTTAATAACTGAAACATTTAACTATATCAATGCTAGTCATTTTAATACAAGACACCCGTCTTACTAAATCCCTTTCTGGAAGGTATATTATTGAAAACGTATTATTTATAAAACCTTACATTCATAACAAATAATTCTACATTGTTTTTTGCAGCAATTGTACTCTTGAAAGTAATGATAAAATATTAGTGAGAAAAATAAAAACACAGCACTCAATATTAAGTTATAAGTGCAAGCCTGAAATTAACTGACCAGTATTGAAAATAGGGCTCACAATTTTATGTCAAGTCAGTTAAAAAAACACATAATCAATTGAATAAAAGAAAATTCAAGGTAATGGTAAAATTCCATAGTTCTTTTAACACTGCTAATGTTAGTTTGGGTTCGACTAATCCACAACAAAAGTTTATGAGTAGAAAAATTGCCTTTTGATGTTTCATGAAAAAAATATGTCTACTAATAATTGTGCGAATATAGCTAAATACCATTACAGAATAATCATGCATGTAATATATAAAAATATTGCTTTTTAAAATTCAATTTTCTTTTTTTTAGTTTTGACTTCGAGCGATCTATATAATATTGGTACATTTTTACAGCATTTTATATTTGCACCCACGATCGACGCTAGCGCCGTCTATAGAGGGAGACGGAAACTAACCCAGAAAATTGACACATTTGATCGGAAAACGTGGCAACGAAATATGGTCCGAGAAAGCGATCTATATACTCTTCTTTTATCTATGATTAGACATATGCACATCAAATTATAAGATATTTTATAGAACAAATTTTGTTTACATCTATGGATAGTACCAACGTCTGCAACGCGTTCCGATATTTCGTCTCTACGCTGCGCTATTGTTTTGAACAAAAGTTCAAAATTTCCTAAATTAGAAAAATAAGAATGAATTTTAAAAAGTCTTCTTTAAACATTTCAAAATTTTTAAAAATCTAATTCTTTCAAAATTTAAACAGAAAGATTTTTTTAAATTTTATTTTTGGTACCGAAAGTTTTAGCAATTTGCCTTAAGGCACGATGCCATACACAACTAGTTACTGCAAATATTCAGTGAACAATACATTTTAGACTTATTTTTATATCATTTGGTGTCATTCATAACAATTATTAACCAATAATCATCCCGTGCAAAATTTGATATTGTTTGTTTTTAAGCAATTCATTTTCTCTCAAATATATTAAGAATCGTGTAAAGTGGTCATCCAATTTTGTTTGTAATATTGTGTTATGTGCCGGTACCCTCATTTAACTAGCGACACATAACTCTATGGAGTCCACATCTCTATGTTTCCGGCCGGACACAGGATCTTTATGTCTATCACGAGGGCTGATTCTCTCTCTGGACGTCAAAAGGGAACTTAAACCTAGAGTCTAGGCAATATAATAATATAGGCCATAGATAAACAAGTATAAATAGATCGCTATGTCTGAAGATTTGACGTTTCATCGATTGAAATGCGCAACTTTCATTATAGATGGCAGCACATGTACGTTTTGTAAATTAACCCCTAAAAACAATACATTTTCCAGTGCGATCCCTACCCTTATCAGCCAATAATCACCTCCATCCTTTTCTGTTGCCAAAATATGGGACTTACACTTGGAGCACGATTTAACATTTTCTTGGTAATGAAGCCAGTAATGTATGTATTAACCTGAACATGCAGTAAACTGCTACTAACTTTTTCTAATGTGAATCCATCAGTATTCACATTAGACGAAACTAGAATATCTTCATTCAAGCTAGATTCACACACGGAATTGACTGATGCATTATATTAGACAATAATAATGTTTTTAACGAATTTTATCAAGCTCACAATTGGCAGAGCAAGAATGGACGGAATGAAATATATTGACAACAAGGCTTTTGTAGGATCCAATGAAAGCACTGCAAGAAGGATTGCGATTATTAACCCCGTGACTTCTAATACTACCGAAAAAAATTCAAGAGGGTCTTGATTAAAATTACGAGTTGACAAAAATTTAATTTCCGGACACTTTATTTTCTGCCAAATATATTCGAAACCCTCCAATGTTCTAATTCAATTTTGAAAAGTTGATGGTTGTTCTTATAGAAGCATATGCTTTTTAAGACACGTCTAGCTTCCTTCCAAAATACTAAATGATATATGTTAATGATATATTTCAAAAAAGCTCACAGATACATTTTATAAATCAATAGACGGCAATGAAACAAGAATAAATATAATACAAACTATGCGAAAAGTCATCCAACCAACAAATCCACCTCCTACGTAGCCTTAGTCGCCTGCCTCCTCTTAACATCCCAATTATAAACTCTAGCCATATTAACCTCATTAATGCAATGCATGCAAAAAATGCAGGCGCACGCCTTTAGGGGCGCCAAAACGAGATTCGGAAATGAAATTTATAATATATTATTCACATTTTTTTAATATAAAATCTAGAATACTTAATAGATTATAATAAACAATCTAACTTAATGGATACGTAGACACAATAAGCATATTCAGTTTGCAATGTGATATCAGTAGAAACAATTCACTACTCTGCAAATTAGTAAATTATTGTTCTGCTTATATTAGTAAATTATTGTTCTTCAAACGATCTCTACCATCTCAATCAACGCCAGCAGAAAAGCCGCCAGCCAAAAAGCCGCCAACTGCCCAGCCTATATTCGTACACGGAGTAACTGACATAAAACCATTAATTCCACACCTTGACTTACACGTACCTAACTTATACAAATCAAAAATTTGTGGAATTAGTCAAGTGAAAATCAATACACAAGACGCGCAAACCTACAACAAAGTCGTTGCATTATTAAGGGCCAAGGTTACGCAACTCCATTCATATCAACCAAAACAAGACCGATCTTTTAAAATCGTAATTAAAAATCTGCATTATAGTATTGATGTAGAAATGTTGAAAGAAGAAATCAACAATCTTGGACACAACGTGCTACGAGTATATAATCTGAAACAATATCTAACTAAACGACCATTAAACATGTTTGTCGTAGAGCTGGCACAAAACAAAAACAATACAGATATTTACAGTGTCGAATATCTGTATAGAACAAAAGTAGTTATTGAAGCGAAACGGCACAATCGTCAAATCCTACAATTTACAAACTGTCAAAATCTAGGACATACCCGTAATTATTGCTCACGTGACTCACGATGCGTAAAATGTAAGAGATCACCACACTAGGGACTGTTCCTGGACTGAAAAAATAAACGAAAATGTCACTTGTGTCTTATGCTCAGGCAATCATCCTGCGACGTATAGGGGATGTGTCAAATATCAAGAGGAAAAACTACGAAGATTTCCACCTTTAAGAAAAAAAACTGTAGCTCGGAACTCACAAGTTATCAATCACTCACTAGTACAGGACAACATAACATTCTCACAAATGACTCAAAATAATGAGAAAAGAAAACAGCCTCAACCCAATCAACAATGACTAAGTTCAAAAACAAAATAATAATCAAGCCAATGACATGCAAGAATTAAAAGGTATGTTGAAAACACTACTCGACCAAATGCGCTGAAAATGGAAACTCTGAAAATGTAGCACATCATGCCGGCACTCACAGATGTCCTGTATATATGGAGGCCATAGAAAAAATAATGAACGCAAAAGCATGAAGATTATGCTTAATTTAATCACCTGTTTCCTAAGTAAAAAATAATGGGCACTTCACTTAAAATATGCACGTGGAACGCCAACGGCCTGGCCCAACATGCACAGAACTTAAGCAATTTATTTTATACAATCAAATAGACATCATGTTAATTCCAGAGTCGCACTTTACCAGTAGAAGTTATTTTATTCTTTACAATTACACCACTTATTCATGTAGGCATCCGGACGGCAGAGGTCACGGGGGTACGGCTATCATAGGTACAAACAAACACTACGAATTAGAATCGTACGAAAAATATTATTTGCAAGAAACAAGCATATGTGTACAACTACCAGTGGGCATTCTCACTTCAGAAATTAGTTATTTTGTCGTAAAAAATTTATAATAGTTCCATTACTTTTAATAAGTTACTTATAAGTTAGTGAGCTGAGTGAACCTCGCCTCTGGGTGTAGGTAGAATTTTTGTTAAAATGTGCCCCATCAGAGGGGACATAGTGTCAAACAATGCTGGTGATGTAATCAATGTATCAAATAATTTGAACACAGCGCTAAGTCCAGGTTTATCAGATATAGCCCAAAACCCGCTAACCAGCTCATGCGACGGTATGACTAGTAAAGTAGAACCAGTGGCTAAACTGTCACATATAATTCCGGAAAATGTCATTTTACAACGGAATGAGTCATTGAAGAGCCTTGACAATCTGATACATGAACCGCACATGATTGTCAAATCAAAGTCAAACATACATAAAGAGGTGAAAATAAAAACAGGCAATATAGCGGTTGCAATTAAAAGATTTATTGATTTAGACAACCAATTGTTAGAGGAAAAAGACCGAACCACGGAAGATACAGAAGTAATAATAAATGAAGTGCAATGTTGTGAAACAGCCCCTATAGAAAAAAGTGTACGGCAGGACACAAGCAAAGCCACAAGAAACCGAAACTCACAACATATAAGCAATGATCAGGTTAATGAGAAAATGGTTTGCCAAGACGTCAGACGATCATAGAAATATGTAATGAAGAAAAAATCGAGGTAAATGACTGGCATAAAGTTCAGCCGAGAAAACAGAAAAAAAAGGAAGCAAGGGTACATCTGTCAGAACAGGACTCTAACCATAAAATGATAAAAAATCATAGAATTTTTCCAAAACCAAGTGCCTTATTGATCTGGCCGACCGAAAAAGTAAATTATTCCGAAATATTACGCCGCGTCAAACATGATGTCCCTGATGACCAGGTAAATACGACAGTAGACAAAATAAACAAAACCAGAAATGGAGACTTGTTGATAACTATTTCTAAGAAAAGTGCGGACAAAGGACTACAACAGATTATTGCAGGTGTTTTAAAGGATGAGGCCAAAGTTATTTACAAGGGGCACCAAGAAACTATAGAAATAAGGGATATTGATGATGAAACCTCAAAAATTGATATCCAGATAGCACTACAAAAAGCAACCGGAGGAGCCTGCAACACACCAGCAGAAGCAATTAGGATTCGTAAGGCATATAGAGGTACCCAGATTGCTACTGTAGCTCTACCAGCGGCAGTTGTACACGATCTGCTCAAAGCAAGTAGCAAAATACGAATTGGATGGGTAAACTGTAGAATTAAAATCATCAAGAAACCAATTATATGTTTTAAATGCTGGCTCTTTGGACATTATGGATCACAGTGCAAGAGCGAAGTGAATCGGACCAATCTATGCATTGGATGTGGACAAGAAGGTCACAAAATAACCAACTGTATAAATGTGTACTATGCGCTGAAAATGGAAACTCTGAAAATGTAGCACATCATGCCGGCACTCACAGATGTCCTGTATATAGGGAGGCCATAGAGAAAATAATGAACGCAAAAGCATGAAGATTATGCAGCTAAACATGAATCATTGTGAGGCTGCACACGACTTGCTTATGCAGACAGTAAGAGATATGAAAATTGATGTTGCCCTCTTATCAGAACCTTACAAACAACTAACTGATTGGCCATGGGAAACGGACAGTACCACCAAAGCTGTTATTTGGTCCTGTGGCAAATTTTGTTTCCAAAATGTTGTTAACAATAGCAACGCTGGATTTGTCGCAGCTTCTTTGTATGGCATTCATTTATACAGCTGTTACGCTCATAGATAAACAAGTGTAAATAGATAGCAAACTGGACGGCTTTTCAATTATTTTGATTTTAATTTTCCGCTCCTGCTACAGAGGCGCGACGAGTGTAGCATGAAACTTTACCCCTAGGTTCAATTCTAGATAAATCCAAATCCTTAGGTTTAATTCTAAGATAAATTATTACATAATTTAAATAGAATACAATTATTAATAAATAGATAAGATTTTCTAACATTCGCAGAAAAATATACGGTTTTTTTCTGCCTCACAATCAGTCGAGTTTTATTGTACTTGAGACTTTTCTTGTACTTTTCGAGAGCTACTTTTTTATGGGGTCCTGTTCATTTTTATTCATATATTTTCCTGAGAGATATCGTTTCACAATATTGCACCAGTTATTAACAACAAACAATATAAATAATTTAAAAAATTGAACATCTCCGACCCTTATTCTTCCAAAAATATCTGCAATGGAACTTGATTAAAATTTCTGGTACATAAATAATGAAATTCTGGAATCACTTTCTTTTTGTTTCAAATGTGCCTCAAATCCTCTATAGCTTTTCAGCCCAGTTTCTTAACGCATGCGGCTTTTGTTAGTACCCGGCTAGAATTTTTCTATATTTATGAACTGTATTTAATTCAACTCTTTTTTGATATTGTGGTACGTGACACTTCGCCATATTGAAAATTATTATTAATTCTTTTGTTTTTGTTAAGTATTCGTTCGTAATCGGTGGTTATCGAGTAGCACCGTACAATAGTCCTGCAGGTTTGATGTACGCGTTGGCCGAAAAATGACGTTGGTGATTTGGGAACAGTAAAACCCTCTATCGCAGGAGCGGAACACTAATACGATAAAAAGGTCATTTGTTCTATGTTTGCCCCCCATGGTTACGCTCCACCTAGTCTTTCCTTGCCCGATTTTGTCGATTTTTTAGATCGTCTTGTGAAGGATGCAAAACGACACTACCCCGTAGCGATAGCCGGTGACTTTAACGCATGGGCGGTAGTCTGGGGAAGTAGGAAGACTAATACAAGAGGTAAAGCACTTTTAGAGGCCTTGAATGCACTTGACGTTGTTTTACTTAATAGTGGTGATAAGCCAACCTTTGCCAAGGGCAGTGCAAGCTCAATAATAGACCTTACTTTTGTTGGCAACAGCCCCGTCAGAGGAAATTGCAGTTGGGAGGTATTAGATATCTACACTGCTAGTGACCACAATGCAATCATCTGCGAAATATCAACAAATAGAAACATTAGAAGACATGCGAAAATATCTAAAGCCATTGGGTGGAAAATAAAATCTTTTGATGAAAGCGCCATGTAAGTTGCCTTAAATTGCAAACCTATAATTTCAGAACACGCAGATGAGCATACTAAAGAGCTGATGGAGAGGATAACCGAAGCCTGTGATATCAGTATGACTCGTAAGCATGGCATAAATCAAAGACAATCTGTGCACTGGCGGACTGAAGAAATTAGCTCTCTTCGTAAAGAGTGCCTGAAGAAAATAAGGATCTCTCAATGAGGGTATAGTCTCACTAATTCTGCACAACTGGTAGTGGAATATAAACAAGCACGTCGGCAACTAAATAAAGCTATCAAAGATAGTAAAGTTAGGTGCTGGAAAGAACTTCTGGATGAAGTCGAGGAAAACCCATGGGGTAGACCTTATAAGACTGTAATGTCTCGCCTCAAAAGCCAGCCAATACCTTCACCAACTTGCCCACGACTATTGAATAAAATAGTAACTACTTTGTTTCCACGACAACCTAATTTAAACTACCAGGTAACACATGTAGAACAGAATAATATTCCACCTATAACACTGCAAGAACTGATGGAAGCTTGTCATCGCGTTGGTAATAGTAAGGCACCGGGATTAGATGGAATTCCTAATATTGCCTTAAAAACATCAATTATGACATCTCCGACAATGTTTCTTAATGCATATAATACATGCCTGAAAGAAGGGCTTTTTCCACGAAAATGGAAACAGCAAAGATTAGTGCTTATTCCCAAAGGAAAAAAACCACCAGATGAACCATCATCCTACCGTCCAATATGCATGCTGGATACAGCGGGTAAAATTTTTGAAATAATAATTCACCAAAGAATAGATGCAATAGTTGACCCAATCCTAGCAGACAATCAGTATGGTTTTCGCAAAGGGAGATCAACTATCGATGCTATAAACTTGGTAGTTAATACCGCCAAGGAGGCAATTGCTGGAACCAGATGAAAGGGTGGTTCGAAAAAGTACTGCCTTGTAGCTACATTGGATATAAAAAATGCTTTCATTTCTGCAAACTGGGATTGTATTATGAATGCACTCCGTGACAAGAAAGTGTCAGTATACCGCGCGATGGTACAGAAGAATATAATGTAACAGGAGGTGTGCCGCAGGGCTATGTTCTAGGCCCTTTGCTGTGGAATATTATGTATGATGGCCTATTGAGATTCCAGAATGTGTGAAACTAGTAGCATATGCAGACGATGTTGCCATAGTAGTTGTCTCCAAACAAATTGATGACATCGTAAGTCTATTCGATATTACATTTAGAAAAATTAATCGGTGGATGGGAACAATGAATCTCCAATTAGCACAACAAAAAAGTGAAGCTGTTCTTATCACTAGTAGAAAAACAATAGAGACCATTAAGCTAAAAACCTCACATCTGTTACCTTGGCGTAATGCTTGATGCTCGTTTGAATTTCAATCAACAGGTGGAACACTTCAGTGCGAAAGCGTCAATAGTTAGGACGAAACTTGCTCGACTGATGCCTAATATTCGAGGTCCTAAACAAACCAGAAGGATATTACTATCGTCAGTTGTTACTTCTGTGCTGACATATGGTATCTCCATATGGGGTGATGCTCTTAAATCTCAAAAATCGAGGAGAATGGCAGGGCCCTTATACCGTCTCAGTGCTATAAGAATTGTTTGCGCATTTCGCACAATATCGGCGGAAGCAGTGTGCGTTATTTCAGGAACTGTGTCTCTCTTAGCAGAGGAAAGACGGACAATTTACCATAGAAGACATCAACAACTGAGTCCTGAAAAGTTAAGATTAGAAGAACGGCAGAACAGCATTGACCGATGGCAGCAACTGTGGGATGTCGCAGTAAAGGGCAGATGGACGCATCGTCTCATTACTAACATCAAAGTCCGGCTAAGTCGCAAGCACGGCGAAGTAAATTATTATACTACGCAAAAGCTATCGGGACACGGCTGTTTTCGAACCTACCTACACCGCTACAAGCACGATAGCTCGCCGGATTGCCCATATTGTTTGGGCGAAGTCGAAGATGCTGAGCATGTGTTCTTCGTGTACCCGCGATTTGGTGCTCTACGGGATGACGTGGAAGAGACATTAGGACGCAGAATTACCCCAGGTAATGTTGTTGAAGTGATGCTGACAAGTGATGCTGCTTAGATTTGCGAGAGACGTTTTAATTGACCTGCGTTCTATAAAGAGAGAAAGTGCGAACGGGACTTCGCCCATTTAAAAGATAAGTATAATGTTTATGAATTATAACATTGATTATAATAAGTTAAGAATTTATATCATTCTAGATCCTCCCCCCACGAAGTAATGCCTAACGGCGGTTTCCGTGGGGAACAGAAGCAAGGGCAAAGCGGAGCTTTTAGTCGGTATTATACCAGGGCGGTATCGAGTCCGACATACCCAGACAGAAGACCGGTCTGGGATGCGTAAAAGCATTTCCTTCGCTATACAAAAAAAACAGTGGCCATTCTACCTTGAGAGTATTTTTTCATTGATTATTTTAGATTTTATATAATTAATTAATTATATTTAATAGATAACAGTAATTTTCATTTTTTTCACAGTTTTAAGTTTAGTTTGAATAAAATTACAATATATTAATATTTTTAAAAAATATCATATATTTCAATTTTACGAATTATATTGTTAATATTTTTCGTCTTGATCAAATAAATTCAGTCATAATATAAACCATGTTTGTTGGTGGTTGGAGCTCCAGTATAGAGCAAATTCTGCTCCGACCAAAATGAAACAGTGCACATGCACAAAATTGTACGCTCACACACTGGCATAAAACTAAAAATCTATGTATCTTAGGTATAAAAATTCAGTAAAAGTTTAAGCGTCTATAAGAAAGTACCCGCGTAGCTCGCGAAATCAGTTAAATTTAAAGCACAAAATAGGTTAAGTTATGTACATCTAAATCATAAGTGAATGAATTAGTGAAACAAATAAATCAACAAGAGTTTCATTATAAACCCAATTTTACATTTATGGGAAATTGTCCAACAAATTAATTTTAACCTTCACGTTAAATTAAATGGAAAAGGCGTTAAAATAATTGCTCCCGGACTTGATCAAATTAACTACAAAATGATTAAAGAGTCTCCAAACAGTCTGAAGATCAAACGAATAAACATATTCAATGATATAATAGCAAACAATTGAATTCCTAAAGAATGGAGAAATATCATATTAATACCGTGTTTCAAACCAAATAAAAATCTTACAATGCCGAATTCTTACAGATAAATTTCATTGCTTTCATGTATTTTCAAAACTTTCGAGAGAATGTTGAAGGTACGTATAGAATGGTACGTATAGGTATCGCAAAATACATGGTTTGAAAACCTGAGAGCAAATAGAAATTTCATGTCGGTTATCTGTAAACTGAGATTTGGAAACACTTTCTGCAAAAATCACTTGAAAAGAATAGGTATCACAATGGACTCAACATGCGATTGCGGAAGCGGAGAGAAAACAATAGATCACCTGTTTTGGGAATGTAATTTATACCAAAACGAAAGAAGGTAATCATAATAAATTTAGAGAAAGAAAATACTATTTTCCCAATCAATTAACAAACGCTAGTAGTTTATTAATAATGACAAGATTAATTTATAAGTTATATATATAATTATTGTTTTTTCCAAATTATATCTTCGATTGTAAATGTTGATTTATTCTGGAGATAATTCACCCATTAACTTACATTTCAGATTCGAAAATGTTGGGCCAAAAATGTAAACAAACTGGCGCAGCGTTCGGGCCCGGTCGCACGACTCGTATAACTGACTAACCCTGGCTTTGGAAAGCAAAAAAAAAAATAATCCAAAAATCTGGGACTATACGATGACTTCTGGTATAACAGAGGCAGCCTTATGCCATTTAGGAAATTATAGATCAGAGTTAGATACATTTAATCTAATATTTGATGATATTTTTTGAAACATTTGTGACCGCCACGAATCAGTATGCAAATCAAATTCGGCAAACTTCACATACTACACAAAAAATTGACGACACTTGGTTTTCTGTAGACAATAACGAAATTAGAAGATATTTTGCATTGACCATATTAATGTCGCAGGTGAAGAAACCAAGAATCCAAATGAACTGGTCGCAAAGGGCTGTTATCAAAACACCCATATTTAGAAAACCAATGCCTTACAGGAGATTTCTGCAAATTACAAGGTTTTAGCATTTTTCAAATAACAGTCTAGTTGACAAAACAGACAAATTGTACAAAGTTAGACCTATAATTGATTTTTTAAACCAGAAATTCAAAGATCTGTATGTAATGAAACTAGACATTTCCATAGATGAATCTCTTATGAAATTCAAGGGGCGTTTATCTTATAAAAAATTTAACCCATCGAAAAGAGCCAGGTTTGGGGTTAAATTTTATAAACTATGTTAGTCCAATAAGCTATTGCTTTGGATTTAAAATATATACCGGCGAGGTCAAACTGAACTATGAAGATAGCGCTTCAGAAAGTGTAGTCAAAAACTTGCTGAATCAGTGTTGCACAGAGGTCACACTTTATACACAGACAATTGTTATTCTTCTCCAAAATTATTTATGACCTTATCATATAAATATAAAACAAATGTAATTGGCACAGTACGTTCGAATAGGAAAAATATGCCAAAAGATTTATGCAGTGTAAAATTAAAAAAAGGGGAGTACGTTATAAGAAGCTGCAACCGAATACTCGCTCTAAAATGGAAAGACAAGCGAGATGTTTATATGTTATCGACAAAATTTGAAACAGTCGAAATGATTTCGCTAGGATCTAAACGCATTTTAAAGCCAAATTGTGTTACAGAGTACAATAAGAGAATGAATGGAATTGATCTCCAAGATGTTTTCCAATAATGAGGAAAAACATGAAAGGATATAAAATTTTTTTTATCTGTTTGATATTGGCCTTTTTAATTCTTATATCTTATGGAAAAAACTGAATCACGAAAAGAAACAATGTTATGTCGACTATAAGATCAACATTGCTGAATATTTATTAAAGAATATGCCAAAACCGGCTTACAGAGTACGAGGCGTATTAGCTTTTGCTGATGCGCCAGATAGACTTTTGACGAAGGAATGGGGCCATTTTCCAAAGCATATTGACAAAACACCATCAAAATTAAGATCGTCAAGACGTTGTGCAGTTTGTAACAAATATCAAAAACGCAAAGAAACAACGTGGGAATGCAAGAAGTATGAAGTTCTCGTACATGTACCAGAATGCTTTGAAATATATCATACCGTTACCGTCTACTAATTTTGTATTTTAGAGTTACTCATTTTGTATTTTACAGTAACTGATTTTGTATTTTAGAGTTACTAATTTTGTATTTCGTATTTTTTTATTTTTATATTTCGTGTTTATTTTAGTTTTATATAAATATATATTTTATAATACTTGCGCCTACCGCGTAATTGCGTAGCAAATATTCAACGTAATATTTACATCTGGCTCGATTACACCGCGCGGACTATGCCCGTACGCGGGCTATGCCCGTAAAATTTAAGTTTGGCCTAGTCATCGCACGCGGGCTCTGCTCGTCATTTTAAGTTAAGGGGTTAACTATTCATGTATAAATTGTTACCAAATTTCAAGTCTAATTATTATTAATAATTATAAATCTATGTAAACATATGATATAACCTATATTCCAATTTACTAATATTTACTACATTGCAGAAAAAAATATTAGTATTATAGACATAATTTATAAAGGGGGGCGATACATGTAAAAAAAAGCCAATTTTTGACGATTTATCTCGGGATGACTTGCTTGAAAGATGTTTAGGAGGTCACACTCAGAATGCAAATGAAAGTTATAATTCTACTCTCTGGCGCCTCTGTCCAAAACATCTCAACTCTGGACGGAAGATCGTAGAGATTAGTGCTTTTATATCTGCAGGATTGTTCAATGATGGGTTAAATTTTATCTTACAACTTATGAACTCACTGCAAATTGTTATTGGCCGTCAATCCATGTCATATAAAGAGAAAATCGATGAGCGAGAGTGAATCAAGAAAATCGCCGCAGCTCTTTGACCACCAAACAAGCTCGTCAAGCATGTCTGCAGGAACTTGCAAAGAAAAACGAGTTCCTTGAACGTACCGAAGGACTTCTATATGGCCCTGAAATCGCTGATTAATCGGTAAGCCACTTTAATCATACAGTTTCTATGTGTCAAAACTTTAAACGCATTTTTCTCAAAACAACATTTTTGAAATTTGCGGGTGGGATAACTCAAAAAGTTCTCAACCGATTCCAATGAAATTTTGCACACATCTGCTTTACAGTAATAGCTTCTAGTTAAGCCTCAAACATTCCAATAAAATTTTCAAAAATTAACCCTTTTATCAAAAGAAACATTGAAAAAAGGTGAAAAATCAAACTTTTTTTTTCTGAGGTGTGCCAATTTACGATTTTGTGACTTTTTTTGGGCTCAACTAGAAGATATATGTTTTATGAACACGTACAAACTAATTTTTTTGATTTCAGATCACCGTACGAAAAGTGAGAACGCCCGCAAATTGATGGCTTTTTCCGAGAGGGTCTTGGCAGATTTATTTTTACGGCAACCATTTAAAAAAAAATTAAAAAACAATTTTTTTTGGGTATTTTAATATATGATAAATAACCCTGAAAAAGTTCCAAAAGATTCAGTCATTCCTTGCCAGTTTAAAAAGTCCTCAAAAAACGGTAAAAATTAAGGCGATTACATGTATCCAATTTTACCAAATTTTATACAAATTTATGGAAATTTACAAACTTATAGAAATTATAAATTACAAAATT
The DNA here is from genome assembly GCF_003426905.1 of Ctenocephalides felis. Classification (NCBI taxonomy): domain Eukaryota; kingdom Metazoa; phylum Arthropoda; class Insecta; order Siphonaptera; family Pulicidae; genus Ctenocephalides; species Ctenocephalides felis. The sequence goes on from NW_020538433.1 coordinate 26,080, forward strand.
TATCCCTATTTTGATAAAAAACCTTATATTTTGGGTTTCAAGACCATTGTGTCCCAAGATTTTTTAAATTATTTTGTATTATATATTTATTTTGTACTAATACGGTTCTTAGCCGTATAGGGTTTTGATGTATAACATTGGGAACACCAGTGATCTACTAGAATAAAAGTTAATAGAAGATCATCATATTGCATTTTCGTGTTTTTTTTTTTTGAACTCAGCTTTTAGCGGTCAGGTTATTAGATCTTGAAAGAAACTGATTCCAGGCTGTGAGCGAATAAATCATTTAGATTAAAACAGCATCTAGAACATCATATAGCTATTATTTTTAAACGTTTTTGATACAAAAACTATTATATGAGGGCCGTGACAAAGCCTGTCACCGAATATAAACTAAAATGTGTTGTTCTACCACATACGACTGAATGATGAGTGATATGCTTATTTGATAAATTAAAATTGCTTTCAGTATTAATGTAATATAGTTCTTATAGTAAATAATGTAAATAAATATAAAGTTTTTACAGAATCTTCGATATTTTCATTACTAAAGGCGGCTTTACACTGTAGAGAAAAATCTAGGTAGAGTGTAGACTCTCTAGCTAGAGCGCTCCACCGTTGTCTGTACACTGTAAAGTGTTTTCCTGTTCCGAGAGCACTTTCGTACTCTAGGAGAGGAGTAGGTGAGAGGTGCTAGAGCAACTCTACCTAGACACTCTAAAAATCTATGTACACTTGTGGCTAAATATTTTAATATATATTAATCTAAGACTTTACAACTAGACTTCGTTTTTCAGTCTAGTTCTTGTGAGACAATTGACAACTTTTGTCGTTTTGTATCTTTGATAATAAAGTTATTATGATAAGTTCCCGGCAAAAACAAGGTTTAGCTGCATTGGTGGTATATTGTTTAATTAAAAGAAGAAATAAGAAAGTAAAAAAAATGTGGGTGTGGCGACCAGATGGCGCACCCAATATATCTTGAACCTAAATACCACAGGATGGCGCCTGTAATATACGCGCAAGAGCGAGACGCACAACTGGCCAGTGAACTAGTGGGAATTGCTGGTCAGAGTATAAAACGGACCTACCTACGATAATCGATCTCTTTACCGCATTCGCCGCAGTCGGGAACGGACCAGCCTCTAGGACCCGGAAGAAGATTAAATCCAGGTTCAAGACTAAGCAACAACACTGATCATATATACTACTGTATTTATGCAATTGTATGTATACAATAAATATTATATTATATTATTGAGTTATTTTAGAAGAAATAATATATAGTGGAAATACCCACATAATTGGTGACCCCGACGAGTGGACAACCGCATATAAAAAAAAACTTCAAGCATGGATTCAGAAGGTACTCCTTCGAAGTGTTTACAAGAGTCTCCTTCAAAGCAAATTTCTCAACTCGACTTAGTGAATCGAGTATCGGTGAAAATTCCACCATTTTGGGAGAACAGCCCGGATCTCTGGTTTTCACAAATTGAAGCACAGTTTGACATCGCAACAATAACCAATGAGAACACAAGATTCTCATATGTAATCGCAAACCTCGAGGAGAAACAGGCTCGAGAAGTAGAAGATGTCATTAAACAACCGCCGACAGAAAACCCCTACTCCTACTTGAAGAAAGTACTTATAAGCAGACTATGTGCTTCGGAAGAAACCAGAATCAAACAAATCCTCTCTGAAGAAGAGTTAGGAGATCGCCGTCCATCGCAGTTTCTTCGACATTTACGTTCCCTTGCTGGCCACACGACAATCGGTGAAAGCATGTTCAGATCACTATGGATGCAAAGGCTTCCTGCGTACATACGCGCCATACTGCAAACACAATGCGACCTGCCTCTAGATAAACTAGCAGCTACGGCAGATAAAATTTTAGAGGTACAGCCGTTAATCCACCACGTAGATTCAACCAAGCAAGTGCACTATAATAAACCTTCTGAGCAACGCCAGAGTGATCAACTGGAAGAATTAACCAAGCAAGTACGCGACTTACAGAAACAAATTCGATATTTAAATCAAAAAGGAAGATCAAGATCAAAAAGTAGAGAACGGGTGGAATACACAAAATGTTGGTACCATAATCAATTCGGCAGAAAAGCAAGAAAATGTCAGGCACCCTGCTCCTGGAATATGTACCGTAAAACATCCAATACAAAAAACGAGGAAAAAGATCAGTAAAGGCGACGGCTGATCACAAAACTCCTAAAAGTCGCCTATTTGTTTTTGACAAAAATAATAATATTAAATTTCTAATAGATACAGGTTCAGATGTTTCCTGCTATCCTCGGAGGTCCATCCGCAGGTGTATCAAGACAAATTACGAGTTGCAAGCAGCCAATGGTACACGGATTAAAACATACGGTCAAAAACACCTACGCCTTAACCTCGGGCTAAGAAGAGAATTCAGCTGGAAATTTATTGTAGCAGACGTGGATTCACCAATCATAGGCTCCGACTTCTTAGCTTTCTTCGGACTACTGCCAGATTGCCGAAACAAAAGGATCGTCGACGGAACCACAGGTTTGTGTACAATTGGAGTGACTCTCAAGACACCCCAACAAAGCATAAAAACTCTCAAAAATAAAAGGTCAGTAATACATAACATATTGGAAGAGTTTCCAAATTTAACCAAACCGTCTGGAACACCACGCAAAATAAAGCACAAAACAACACATTCAATAATCACAACACCAGGCCCACCAGTGTCCTGCCGTCCACGACGTCTTGCGCCTGATCGTTACAAGATCGCAAAGGCCGAATTCGAAGTAATGCTCCACGAAGGAACAGCCCGGCGTTCAAAGAGTTCACGGTCTTCGCCCTTACACATAGTCGAAAAGAAGGATGGAGGATAACGGCCTTGTGGCGACTACCGTGCACTCAACGCACGAACTGTACCAGACTAGTATCCAATTCGTCACATCCACAACTTCTCCACCAATCTACAAGGATGCACAATCTTTTCAGTGATAGACTTGGTCAAAGCGTATACCCAAATACCGGTCGAAGAACGAGATATTCCAAAAACAGCAATATCTACACCCTTTGGTTTATACGAATTTCCATTCATGTCCTTCGGTTTGAGGAATGCTGGACAAACTTTTCAACGTTTCATTGACGAGTTATTGACCGGATTAGATTTTTGTTTCGCTTATATTGACGACATTTTAGTTTTTTCAAACAATGAACAAGAACATCGCAAGCATTTACGTGTAATATTCGAACGCCTAGCCAGTAATAGAATATTAATTAATGAAACAAAAAGCACTTTTTCTGCTCCGCAAGTCTATTTTCTAGGTTACGAAATTTCTGCAGCAGGCACCAAACCACCATCTGGACGTATAGAAGATTTAAAGAATTTTTCTCGCCCAGACAACGCAAAATCACTTCGACGATTTTTGGGAATGATGAATTTCTATCGTCGTTTCATTCCAAATGCAGCATCACATCAAACAGCACTCCACGATGCATTAGCAGGTATAAGAGGCAATCAAACAATCACGTGGACTCCGGAGCTAGACCAGGCATTTCAATGCTGCAAAGAAAGTTTGAGTCAAATTACATTGCTACATCACCCAATTCACGGCGCTTTATTGGGACTTTTTACAGATGCCTCTCAAACAGCTGTAGGAGCCTGCCTTCAACAACTGGTGAACAACAAGTGGCAACCACTAGCATTTTTCTCACGCAAAATGAATTCGCGACAGAGCTCATGGCCAGCTTATTACCGTGAGTTATTAGCAGTCTATTTGGCTGTACAACACTTTAACTTTAGACAATTTTTGGAAGCTCACCACTGCACAATATTTACCGACCATAAACCGTTAACATTTGCATTTCAACAGCGTCGCGAGAAACTACCACCGGTCCAACTAAATCAACTAAATTTTATTTCTCAATTTACGACAGATTTTAGGCATATTCCAGGTCATGAAAACATCACTGCCGACACATTGTCTCGTATCAATCAGGTATCAACAACAGAAGAAATCAACCACGAGATCATTGCAGAATATCAGCGTGATGATCCAGAACTAAAACAACTAATCGCTGGCAATAGCGCACTTCGCCTTCAACAAGTGCCTATCCCCGGTTCCGAGATCAAAATTTACTGCAACATAACAAGATCGAGTCAGCGCCCATATGTACCTGGTCCACTACGGCAACGAGTTTTCGAACTTTTACATCAGTTGAGCCATCCTGGTATCAGAGCAACGGCGAAGTTGGTTAGTTCCCGTTATGTTTGGCCGTCTATTCAAAAGGATTGCCGCACTTGGGCACGTAGCTGTCAACAATGTCAACGTGCTAAGATATCCCGTCACGTACACTCGCCTCATGGATCAATCCCATTACCGACAAACGATAAAACTTATAGAACCAGATCAGGACGTAAGGTTCGTTTCCAGTTGCCATGACCTCCGGTCTCCGCAGGGGGCTGATGTGGCGACCAGATGGCGCACCCAATATATCTTGAACCTAAATACCACAGGATGGCGCCTGTAATATACGCGCAAGAGCGAGACGCACAACTGGCCAGTGAACTAGTGGGGATTGCTGGTCAGAGTATAAAACGGACCTACCTACGATAATCGATCTCTTTACCGCATTCGCCGCAGTTGGGAACGGACCAGCCTCTAGGACCCGGAAGAAGATTAAATCCAGGTTCAAGACTAAGCAACAACACTGATCATATATACTACTGTATTTATGCAATTGTATGTATACAATAAATATTATATTATATTATTGAGTTATTTTAGAAGAAATAATATATAGTGGAAATACCCACATGGGCTAGGAAATGGATTGCCAAAAGAGAAGAAGAGGGAGTTCATGCAAAGTTGTTAAAAGAACTCAAGTACCAAGACGTAACTTCTTATGAAAATTTTATAAGAATGACCCATAAAGATTTTCAGAATTTGCTGGAACGAATTGCTCCAAGAATTGGAAGACAAGATACTCATCTAAGAAAATCAATATCACCGCCTGAGCGGTTAACACTGACTGAGATTTCTTGCTACCGGTAAGTGGTATAAAACAATTATTTAAAATAATTCAAAAACATTTTTTGTACTATTCATTTATAAAAATTGTACCACTATTTATCTTATATATAAAAATGGATCGCAAAATGTGTTGGTAAGCGCATAACTCAACAACGCCTGGACCAATTTGGCCAATTCTTCTTTCAAAATGTTCGTTCATGTCCAAGGATGGTTCTTACGGCGAGAAAAAATCGAATAATTGCCGGGAAAACCCTAAAAACAACCCTTTTCTTTTTTAATCGAGTAGGCAACGAAATTTGTAGAAAAAAACAATGATCTATGTCATGACATTTTGTGTAGTTTTTGATAATCAAATTTTTAATATATTTATATAAACATAGAAATACAGTCGGTCAAGTAAGAGCGTGGCCGACTTTAACGACAGTTAATGAAAGATTTCGGTCTAATTCTTTCGTGAGCCGATAAAGTGAAGCTTTGTCCTTGATGCATTATCAAAAAAGGTTTAGTTCCAGTTGATCTTTTGAGAAAAAATTACGTTAAACGCCATGAGTGCTAAGTTACGCGTCGCGCTACGAGGCTGCGCCCTTTTGCATGCACCTAAAAGGTAGCCAAATGTAGCAATCAGCTGCTGCTAAACCTATGAGAAAGTTGAAGGCATTTGTACAGAATTCGATACACCTATATAAAGTTGCTAAAAAGTCGATGATTTATCAGAACGTGGTTCAAATAAAAAAGAAGCAAAAAGAACAGTGAATGGGTATTTGCGAAATCCTGCTTTAATACTGCAGTAAGGACGAGCAAAATTAATGGCAAAATGTTTAGAAACATCTACAAAAATATCTACAAAACTATCTGAACCTTTCTTCGTATTCATGATCTGAAATGGCGCAACACAACGGGGAAGCCTCTGACGACTGAAAAACATGTGCTTCTTTTCCGCTTGAGCACATGAAAATATTGTTAGAGATTTTGAAAATGTCATTTTCACTGATGAAAGTTTTATATGAGCACGTACTGCCCTCATCGAGCCGTTAAATTAAAATACGAGCCGTCAGACTAAAATAATCCGTTAAATTAGTAAAAAGCACGCGTCGGAGATGCCAGCCAATTGTCCATTCCGGTGGTGACTGGACACATATTGACCAAAATTGCATCCTTGCTTTTAACGTATACAATGCATATATAAATATTAAAGTTTCATAAAATAATTATTTTTATAAATTAACCCGGCCACGCTCTTACTTGACCGACTGTATCTTTCTATTAATTAACGAGCTATATTGGCAGCCAAAAACATTGATGTAAATGAATTAAATTTCAAAATTCAAGAACAAATTACAGGCGAATCTCTTGATTCGGCAACTAACCAAGACGATTCACCGGAGTTTTTAAACTCGCTGGATTTGCTAGGATTGTCACCTCACAATTGAACCTCTTCAATTAAAGGTTGGATCGGCAATTATAATGTTGCGAAATATGTGCCATTTGAGATTAAACAACTATAGTTTCCTTTTATGGAATCATTAGGTGTTTGTAGAATTAATTTGGAAAACCCATGTTTTTCACATGGAAATTGTATATTGTCTGTTCCCGTATTGGAAAACTATTAGATATGTTTGTCTATGCGCCAGGTAATCAAACAAAAAACATCGTTTATCACAAAGCACTACAATAAAAATTGAACTGATTTTTTAATTATGATTTACATGATTTACATAAAATTACTTACTTTTAAATGCTTATAGTGTTTTATTTGATTATTTTTAATTCACACCGAATTATTACCAGGGTGAGGGTTCTGTTCAGGATAATTTTTTGCAAAGAATAGAAAAAAGGTAGGAACAAAACACCGCCACATTACGAATTTTTTTGACAGGACGAAGTCTGTCGGGTCGGCTAGTTGTAAATAAATTATATTATAGGTGACAGTTATCAGTCATTAAGCTATTTGTTCGGATTCCGCCAACAACTATTTCTCGTATTGTTCCGGAGGTGTGTGATGCTCTGTACTTGGAATTGAAAAATGATTATTTGAAGGTATGACAAAATGTTCAATGTTGTCATAATATTGCGTTACAGTAGTCTCGTTTTGCGTTGGAGAAATCATTTGGTATACTACTGGAGTGCTGGATGAACCGGAGTACTCACTCAAATTACTTGGAGAGAGCATAGAGTGGGTACTGGGAGGGGATACTTCTCGCATGTCGCCTTCCTCATTTGCGTCTAAAATAGCTCTCCGAATCTTGCGTTTTAATTTTTTTCGGATATCTTCAAAGCGTATTCCTCTCAACTCTGCAGTAACAAACCCTCCAAATACGTCCAATTGATCTTTCGGAGTTCGTAAACAAGTTAAAGCTTCATTCAGCAACTCATCATCCTTTTTAACTGAATCGGGTGCCCGTTTTGTTTTATATGAGGTTTTGTAACAGAAGTCTGCCCAGGCCCTCCTGAACCTGAAGGATGATTGTCTACTTCCTGCGGCGTCTGTGCGTAATCTGAATTATCTTTTATTTCCTTATTATGGTCCTAAAAAAAATTAAAATAATAAATGAAAATTAAATGTTTTGTTCTTTTTTACAGATTCCTTGTACATCAGAGGAGTGGGAAAATGAAGCACAGCGATTTGATGTCACCTGGAACTTCCCAAATTGCAAGGAGCTATTGATGGAAAACATGTGGTTATGTTTGATGTAATGAAGGCACCAGAAGATTCAGGAAGTCTATATTATAATTACAAGGAGACACATAGTATTGTATTAATGGCTCTAGTTAATGCTGATTATAAATTTTTGTATATAGATGTAGGTTGTAATGGGAGAGTGTCAGACGGGGGCGAATGGGCGTATATGCGAATTGTTCACTATCGGCATGTTTAGAAAACAACTCTTTGAATATACCAGAAGCAAAGCCATTACGTGGCCAGTCAATTCCGGTGCCATATGTCATCGTTGCCGATGACGCTTTTCCATTAAAAATTTACAGAATGAAACCATTCCCTTGTAGAGACCAACCTATTGAAAATCGTGTTTTTAGTTATAGACTTTCTCGAGCACGTCGCGTAGTAGAAAATGCAGCATTTGGTTTGCTTTCTATGCGTTTTCGATTTCTTAGAAAGCCAGTCGAACTATGTCCTCAAAAAGTATTAAAGCTTGTTCAAGATGCTTGTGTGTTACATAATTATTTAATTGAAAAAAGTCGACCATATATGTTCCTGAAGGTACTTTTGACATGAAAGAAAATGACAGGCTTATTCAAGGTTGTTGGCAAGATGACCCACTTTCACAAATTTCATTTTATCCATTGCAACAAACAGGCGCTGTGTACACTGAGTATCATTTGTCTAGCGAGATTGTCTACGAAGAGCGTAGAGTGACTCTCGCTAGAGTGCTCTAGTAGCTGTGTACACTATGCGACTCTACATAGAGCGCTCTATTAGTGCTCTAGCTAGAGCGACTCTAGCCAAAAACTCTACAGTGTATCGGCACCTTAAAACTTTATTAATTCCTTGAAACTTCTCGTCAAAGCAAAAAATTTGCAGACCCTTAGAAAAGCTGCCGAATATCTTACTCTTTCAACTCTAAAACCAATGTTTTGCCTAATATTAACGCGCAATCTAATGGAGTCATTCATGCATTCCGTCTCCGACCTTTGAAGAGTTCAGACGTCTCTTAAATATATTATTTAAATTGATTTTCATTTAAATATTATTTAATTAATTTTTTATTATAATTTCAAAATAAGCTAGTTTATTACCTCCAAAAAAATAAAATATACCTGGTGCAATTAATTCCATTATGTTGTGAACTCTCTTGAACCGGAGATTTCTATTACCTGCTAATATCAAGTTTTACCTGCGCCATATCTAGTCAAGATGGTCAATATGAAGCCAAATGGCAATGTAATAATTCGCAGAATGCGGAGCTCGGTGAGAAAGACAGAATTATTGCCAGGTTAACAAAGAAAGTTGGCAATAGCCAATTCCAAGTTGCATTGCAGGAATTCAAAGATGCAGTTGGATTAAAAATATCACCCTCAGCAGTTAAAAGTACAGGTAAACCGGCCAAAGCGTCTTCCGCACTTTCTTTTTCCATCACTCCTCAAACTATTGATTTTGTATGACAGACACGTCGGATCTTGGTCCAAGTTCTTAAGAGGATTGTTTGGTATCAAATTTAGATTGTTTGGAATGGTCAAACCCGGTGCTGGGTCTTTAGCGTGGATTCTGGTATCTCGAATCTTGTTGTGAATTTTGGTGCTCGTAGTCATGTTGTTGTTTTGGGCTGAGACAAATGACACTAAATCTAATTATGCTATTCGAAATACATTAGAGATAGCCCATTATTCCTGAGGCAGAAACAAATATTTGTATTGTTATAATTCCTTGCCAATATCATGCTCTGAATTCCAAAATTTTCAACAACAATCGTTGCATTTTCCGTGACCGTGGTAAATTCAATATCAATAGATACATTAACAGAACTGATCAGCACGGTCTTCATTTTATTTCCAGTGCCAAACAGAAGCTTTGTCGTATTCTCGCAAGGTTTATGCTACCTCTGATAAATTCCAAACAACTTCCGATCCTTTCCCGCTTAATGCTGGTGACTTAAATTTCTTTATTCTCTGTCAGAACATTCAGAATCTAGCTAACAAATTAAACAAACTTGACATAGTTTTGACTCAATATAAACTACATTTTTTATGCTTAACTGAACATTGGCTAACTGACTCTAAACTTAAATTAATTAAGTTAAAGGGTTATAATTCATAATCCTCTGCCCGGAATGTCTTCAAGCATGGCAAAAAGACCCTAAGGTTGTTTGGAGATGAATATAGGTAATATTGTTGTGAGTGCACCCGTGGACTATTTTACATAGCCTATTAGGAGCTTCATCGCATCAGTCCACTCCATTATGTGGAGCCATGAAGAAAATCGACATATATCTCGCTGATTATAGCTTGCCTATGAAGGTATTTTAAATTTTCCGATGAAATGATAGAGAAAACAACAAGCCTATCCAAGATTGGCAATTTTATTTCAAACTCAATGTATTATTGTAGTTTCGTGTAATAAGTTTTTTTTTCTAAAGCAGTCATGATAATAACAGATAGAAGAACAAGGCTATAAAATACAAAAGTAAAAAAATGTTCTTAAATATGAATTTAGATCAATGTCGTTTGATACAGTTTAACAATTTTGAAATTATGATTTTTTATACAACATATTATACAATTTAATTCATATTTATTCATAATGTTGAGGATTTTCTTTCTCTTAAATGATTGTATTTATTTTATTAGTAATTTCAATATGCCGAGTGAAAAAAGAAAAAACTGTAACATCACTGATTTTTTCAAAAAGAAACCAAAACTAGCAGCAAAGGTGACTCACTGACCGAGGAAAATGCAACATTAAGTATCCAACACCAACTTCAACATTGATCAACTGGAATCTGTTGAACTTGCAACCATAGCATCAACGCCAACATCAACATGTTCATTTGATTATAATAATTCTGAAGAAGTATCGTGGCCTATTATTTGGTGTGGCGGAAACATGGTTAGAAAAAAAAAACAGTTTCCTTGATTACTTTCCGAATCCGGAAAATTAGGTTGCTCTTTTTGTAACAAAGTCCAGCACTTGGGAGTATCTAAGGCCCGGGGTTTAAATATTTCTAAAGAATAGAGTTCCACATCCGTTTCTTACTACGGTAAAGATAAAAATCGCAGTTAACGTCATTAAGAAAAAAAAATTTTTGAACACGCGAAATCAACAGCGCATATTAGAGTTCGGAAAAAAATTTCAACTGCGAACAGCGTCAGCCAATGGAAAATGTAATAGACGTTTTAAATAAGGCGTCAATTAATAGCACATCTTTAGTATTTAGAACTGCTTATTATTTAGCCAAACATGACTGACCATATTCGGATTATATCAATTTATTGCAGTTGCAAAATTA
>NW_020538434.1:0-23123 GCF_003426905.1 Ctenocephalides felis
ATCTAGTCAAGATGGTCAATATAAGAAGCCAAATGGCAATGTAATAATTCGCAGAATGCGGAGCTCGGTGAGAAAGATAGAATTATTGCCAGGTTAACAAAGAAAGTTGGCAATAGCCAATTCCAAGTTGCATTGCAGGAATTCAAAGATGCAGTTGGATTAAAAATATCACCCTCAGCAGTTAAAAGTACAGGTAAACCGGCCAAAGCGTCTTCCGCACTTTCTTTTTCCATCACTCCTCAAACTATTGATTTTGTATGACAGCCACGTCGGATCTTGGTCCAAGTTCTTAAGAGGATTGTTTGTATCAAATTTAGATTGTTTGGAATGGTCAAACCCGGTGCTGGGTCTTTAGCGTGGATTCTGGTATCTCGAATCTTGTTATGAATTTTGGTGCTCGTAGTCATGTTGTTGTTTTGGGCTGAGACAAATGACACTAAATCTGATTATGCTATTCAAAATACATTAGAGATAGCCCATTATTCTGAGGTAGAAACAAATATTTGTATTGTTATAATTCCTTGCCAATATCATGCTCTGAATTCCAAAATTTTCAACAACAATCGTTGCATTTTCCGTGACCGTGGTAAATTCAATATCAATAGATACATTAACAGAACTAATCAGCACGGTCTTCATTTTATTCCAGTGCCAAACAGAAGCTTTGTCGTATTCTCGCAAGGTTTATGCTACCTCTGATAAATTCCAAAAACTTCCGATCCTTTCCCGCTTAATGCTGGTGACTTAAATTTGTTTATTCTCTGTCAGAACATTCAGAATCTTGCTAACAAATTAAACAAACTTGACATAGTTTTGACTCAATATAAACCACATTTTTTATGCTTAACTTAACATTGGCTAACTGACTCTAAACTTAAATTAATTAAGTTAAAGGGTTATAATTCATACTCCTCTGCCCGGAATGTCTTCAAGCACGGCAAAAGGACCCTAAGGTTGTTTGGAGATGAATATAGGTAATATTGTTGTGAGTGCACCCGTGGACTATTTTACATAGCCTATTAGGAGCTTCATTGCATCAGTCCACTCCATTATGTGGAGCCATGAAGAAAATCGACATATATCTCGCTGATTATAGCTTGCCTATGAACAGAAAAAGGTATTTTAAATGTCCGATGAAATGATATAGAAAACAACAAGTCGATCCAAGATTGGCGATTTTATTTCAAACTCAATGTATTATTGTAGTTTCGTGTAATAAGTTTTTTTTCTAAAGCAGTCATGATAATAACAACAGATAGAAGAAATACAAAAGTAAAAAAATGTTCTTAAATATGAATTTAGATCAATGTCGTTTTGATACAGTTTAACAATTTTAAATTATGATTTTTTATAACAACATATATACAATTCAATTCATATTATTCATAATGTTGAGGATTTTCTTTCTCTTAAATGATTGTATTTATTTTATTAGTAATTTCAATATGCCGAGTGAAAAAAGAAAAAACTGTAACATCACTGATTTTTTCAAAAAGAAACCAAAAACTAGCAGCGAAGGTGACTCACTAACCGAGGAAAAATGCAACATTAAGCCAAGTATCCAACACCAACTTCAACATTGATCAACTGGAATCTGTTGAACTTGCAACCATAGCATCAACGCCAACATCAACATGTTCATTTGATTATAATAATTCTGAAGAAGTATCGTGGCCTATTATTTGGTGTGCGTAAACATGGTTAAAAAAAAACAGTTTCCTTGATTACTTTCCGAATCCGGAAAATTAGGTTGCTCTTTTTGTAACAAAGTCCAGCACTTGGGAGTATCTAAGGCCCGGGGTTTAAATATTTCTAAAGAATAGAGTTCCACATCCGTTTCTTACTACGGTAAAGATAAAAAATCGCAGTTAACGTCAATAAGAAAAAAAAAAATTTGAACACGCGAAATCAACAGCGCATATTAGAGTTCGGAAAAAAATTTAAACTGCGAACAGTGTCAGCCAATGGAAAATGTAATAGACGTTTTAAATAAGGCGTCAATTAATAGCACGTCTTTAGTATTTAGAACTGCTTATTATTTAGCCAAACATGACTGACCATATTCGGATTATTTCAATTTATTGCAGTTGCAAAATTTAAATGGAATAATTTTGCACCTGGTTTACGGTCGAGATACACTTGTACAAATATAATTAACCACATATCAAAAAATATGAAATTAAGATTTGTTCGGAAATTATTAAAAAAAATAGAAAGATTTCGATTCTCATTGATGAATCTACAACGTTAAGTAAAAAATCTACTTTGATTATATTTTAAAATTTGGAATGAATGAAATCGGCGACCTGTGATATATTTTTTTGATTTAATAGAATTAAGCGATCGAAGAACATTTATCATTACAGAATGCCTTTTAAATAATTTGGAAAAATATGGCTTCGACGATAATTATTTGCAACAAATTTAATTGCATTTACCAGTGACGAAGCAAGCGTAATATTAGGAAAAAAGTCAGGAGTGGCTACAAAATTATTGAATAAATTCCCAAAAAGAATCACGTGGCACTGTTTGAATCATCGTCTGGAGCTCTCTGTTAACAATGCTGTCGCGGAAGTAAATGGTATTAACCATTTTCAAAATTTATGGATAAATTATATAGCATTTATCATCATTAAAATCAACGCGAACTAGATTTATGTGCGGAAAATTTGGGAGAAGAAATTAAAAAAATAGGACGTGTTTTAGGAATAAGGTGGATAGCTAGTTCATTCAGAACAGTTAATGCAGTTTGGCAGAATTTAAAATCTCTTGCTGAACATTTTCATCAAGCCGAAACTGATGAAACTCGTTCAAAAATGATCAGAGTGTATACATGGGTCTAAAAAAATATATCATGTCTAAACAGTTTATAATGAACTTGGGCATCAGAGGCTGTTCAAGTGATAAAATTAGGGATATTAACTTTAACAGATAATCAAAAAAATACTATTATTAATAGAAATCAACTCCTTGTGAGTCTCATTAATAATACGAGTATGACTAGAAGACTACATACAGGAAGTGATTTAATAAGTGAAATTCGAGTATTAGATTCAACGGAGTGGCCAGCAGATATTGAAATAGGCTATGGAGAAAAGGAAATCCAGTCTTTATGCACCAGGCTTAATTTAACATCACCTATGCGATCCATCAATGCGTTTAGAGATTATATTGATACTGGAAGCAAAGTAGTTCCTGAAGATATTGAAATTTTAATTCGATACATAAATATTGTACCTTGCAGTTCTGCAGAGTGTGAGCGCGAATTCAGCAATATGAATATATTTTTAAATGAACAGAGAAATAGAATTTTAATTGAAAATTTAGCAATCTTTTATTTATAAAAATGAGTGGGCCACCACAACAATATTTAATCCAGATAACTATGTAAAAACTTGGTTAAGGTCTCATCGTTCAGCAGATGACAACCAAACAAGATAAATTCAACTCCAAGATCCTGAACATAATCCTATTTGGAATTTTTGTAAAAACCATTACACTAATGTTAAAACATTAACTCATGTTAAAACTTTTAAAAATATTCATTCAGTGTTGTTTAATATACTATTTGTATTTTATGATTTAACAATTTTTATCAAACGTTCTAATTATTGTAATAAACATATATATGCACAAAATGTTTTTTTTGCATAGTTTTATGGCGGAATGAACACCATATGAAAGATGTCAGTTGAATGACGTCAATTGACGACGAAGTGATATAGCGGAATCAACACGCATATGGCGGAATGAACACGGCAAAATGACAGATGTCAGTGGAATTACGCCAAGTTGATGACAAAAATTACACAACATACTTTGGGCTACGCTGATGCTAATCTGGCATCTAGGAAGCTAGAGTGGAAGATTGTTTTTAAAAAATACGATCGTAAATTTGATTGGGTTTTAATGATCGAACATTTTGTCGGGACGTAAATTGTAGTTCGAAAATATATAATGATAAATCGAGTTTCTTATTAAATTGAGTTTTTAATAAACTGACATCATAAACGAGTATACATCCAATAATTGTGGTTTCACTTGTAAATAATAATTAATTAATAATATATGGCCCACTAGCGCCATAACTAGTGACTCCGAACGTGTAAGTGAAATCATTAAGCAAGAGACATTCTCAACGTCGAGTTTTTAATAAACTGACATCATAAACGAGTATACATCCAATAATTGTGGTTTCACTTGTAAATAATAATTAATTAATAATATATGGCCCACTAGTACCCATAATTGGTGACTCCGAACGTGAGTGAAATCGGTAAACAACAGATATTCTCAACGTCTTAGTTCCCATAATTGGTGACGTCGGACGGAGAAAGGAAAACGCTTGTCAAATACAAATAAATTAATAAAGGTAAATTAAACCAATTTTATCAACATGTCGACTCGATCTACGTCCATCAATGACGAAACAGCGGGGACTCTTCGAGTATCTACGTATGCCATTTGGACTCAAAAACGCTGCCCAGACATTCCAGAGGTTTATCAATCACATATTCCAAGATTTCAATTTTGTTTTCATTTATATAGACGACATCCTGGTAATGTCGACTGATTTGAATGAGCACCGTCGTCATCTTCAATTGGTTTTTGAGAGGCTACAGGAATATTCACTCACTATTAACTTAGAGAAATGCGCTTTTGGAAAAGATGAAGTTAACTTCCTCGGTTACAAACTGAGTGCTGCAGGATATTCTCCTTCACCAGACCGAGTAGAGAAAATTATTAATTATCCAAAACCTTCGACAGTTATAGAACTCAGAAGATTTTTGGGAATGGTAAACTATTATCGTAAATCAATACCCAAGGCAGCAAATATACAAGCACCACTTCATGAGTATGTGAAGTCCTCAGTTAAAAACGACAAGACTAAAATTGAATGGAATGACAATTCATTATCAGCAAGCTGAAGGAAGCTCTAGCAAATGCAACTCTTCTTCATTTTCCTTCAAGTACAGCAAATATTAATTTAATTACAGATGCATCTACAACAGCCATTGGAGCAACTCTGGAACAGGAAGAAAATGGCGCATGGCAAAGGCTATATGGAGACAGAAAGCACTGAACAGCAATACAATATTCAACTTACGATCGCGAGCTACTAGCCATCTTTGCGGCTTTAAAGTATTTTGAATATCTACTAGAAGGAAGGCACTTTATAATCAAGACAGACCACAAGCCAATCACACACGCATTTCAACAAAAACTGGAGAAAGCATCAGATCGTCAGCGACGGCAGCTAGAATACATATCACAGTTTTCCACTGATATTATATATGTGAAGGGTGATCAGAACGTTGTTGCTGATGCGTTGTCCAGGATCAATGCCATTCAAATGCCATCAAAGCTAACCGAAGAGGAAATTTCGCAAGAACAGAGCAAGGACGTTGAAATGCAAACTATATTGAACGGCAACACCTCTATTAATCTTCAAAAATTGACATTAGGGGGGTACCCAGTTTATTGCAACAGGCAAGATAATTGTGTGAAGCCCTACCTTCCACAAAGTCTTCGCAGAATTGCTTTTGACATTGTACATGGAAATGCACACCCAAGCATAAGGATTACTTCAAGGGAGTTGCGAAGAAGGTATGTGTGGCCTGGGATTGGTAAAGACGTCACCATGTGGGCACGTCAATGCATTCCTTGCCAAAAATCCAAAATACACAAACATAATCACCTCACTCCTATCCATATTCCTATTCCTGAAAACAGATTTTCGCATATTCACATTGACATAATCAAATTACCTAATATTAATGGATATCCTTATTGCCTAACAATCATCGACAGATTTACAAGGTGGCCAGAAGCTGTTCCTCTAAAGGACATTTCTGCAGACACGATTGTCCAAGCCCTATTTTCAAACTGGATATCAAGATTTGGTACACCATGTGTGATAACATCCGACCAAGGATGCCAGTTTGAATCAGCTATATTCAAATCATTAATGAATGCAATAGGTGCTAAGAAAATACGGACAACGGCATATCACCCTCAGTCCAATGGTCTAGTTGAACGCTGGCATAGAACTCTGAAAGCAGCTTTAATGTGCTCTCCTGAGCCCTGGATCGAAGTATTACCTGTAGTCTTACTAGGTTTACGTTCTTCATACAAAGAAGACCTTAAAGCATCTCCTGCTGAGATGGTTTATAGAACCACATTAAGACTACCAGGCGAGTTTTTCACAACTAAAGAACTGTCATCCGATCCACAAGCATTTCTGGACTACCACAGAAGAATAATGCGGGATATTAAACCTACAGCCACAGCTCATCATAATAAAGCCAATATGTTTGTGCTTAAGGACATAAATACATGCACTCATGTATTTGTAAGATCAGATCATATTAGAAAACCACTTGAGCCTCCATATAGTGGACCGTATGAAATTATAGAAAGAATTTCAGACAAAGTGTTCAAAATTTCTATGGATGGTACTGATAAGAACATATCGGTTGACAGACTAAAACCAGCATATACAGTTAAAATAGATAACAGTCAACCAAGCTCATCTCAAGAATTTAAATCACATAACTTGGAGTTATCGATTGACCCTCCAAAAAGATGAAGCCTAAAAAAGTCTCCTTCAAAATTTAATAATCAAATTCATTTATTTCTACCAGATACTTTTTTTTCTTTTGAAGGGGAGTTATATGGCGGAATGAACACCATATGAAAGATGTCAGTTGAATGACGCCAATTGACGACGAAGTGATATAGCGGAATCAACACGCATATGGCGGAATGAACACGGCAAAATGACAGATGTCAGTGGAATTACGCCAAGTTGATGACAAAAATTACACAACATACTTTGGGCTACGCTGATGCTAATCTGGCATCTAGGAAGCTAGAGTGGAAGATTGTTTTAAAAAATACGATCGTAAATTTGATTGGGTTTTAATGATCGAACATTTTGTCGGGACGTAAATTGTAGTTCGAAAATTATATAATGATAAATCGAGTTTCTTATTAAATTGAGTTTTTAATAAACTGACATCATAAACGAGTATACATCCAATAATTGTGGTTTCACTTGTAAATAATAATTAATTAATAATATATGGCCCACTAGCGCCATAGTTTATTGCCAATCAAAATAATATACATTAAATTGGGTTTAGTAATGATTTTTTTCTTTGAAATATGAGAACCGTTTTTTTTTTAATTTTAGCGTTCCGGCAAAAAAAATTTTTAGCACAGTATCTCGGTATCTTGGCCTGGAGGCCCTTGCAGAAGTAGCCGACATTTTAGTTGATCACTGTGGCACCACATCATATGTCATGTCCACAGCACACAAGCCTTCAGTTGAACAGGGACTGGACCGTCATAAAACCCTGCTTATGTCATGCGTCCAGGAAATAAAGGAACTAAGGGCATTGTTACAGACTGAAAACCATAAGAATGAACAGCAGAAATTATACAATCGATCAAGACCAAGGAGTGGTTCTAGACATAGATTTAGGACACCCTCTCGAGGAGCAGTTTGTTTTTATCATTACAGATTCGGTGACAAATCCACAAAGTAAAATCTTTAAACAAGCCGGAAAACTGACTTCACCGTCATTAATAGGAGCATGCAGTGATGGTGAAATAAGTTCTGTTTGCTCTGAGCTCCGCTTACAAATAGCAGACACAAAATTCAATCCAATTTCTTATGGATTCAGGTTCAATTTTGGTTATATTACCAGCACAGAAGTTCTCAAATGGTCATGCTAAGGACGAACTAGTCTTATATGCAGCAATCTCCAGCAGGAATATACGTATGGCAAGAGGACTCTGGAACTGGATTTAGCGCTGCGCAGAAATTTTACCTGGCAATTTGTTGTTGTGGATAAGCTACTAATGAAATGTAAATATATGTTATGAAGATGATGAAAGCAGATTATCAAGAACAATCAAGAGAGGGCAAGAGGATTTTAAAAGGAGTATTGGAACGAATGGAGAGGAGAGGAAACAACAAAGAGCATTTCGATCAAATCACAAAAAGAAATACGGACAATACTACAGACAACTGTGACGATCTTTTTACATTGTTGTTCGAAACTAAGGCAACGAAACAGAGTTTGGTAAATATGTACTTGGTAAAATTGATGGTATTATGAGTTTCATTAAAAAAAAAACTCGTACTTGTTCGTACTGGCAGTCATTGTCCGAAAGTTGCAATAGTGTCATTATGTAAAACATTATTAAAAGGAAAGAAGAATTTTTCATTACCGCGTTTTGTACAATTGATGAAGGGTAATAATGATGTTCTTACAATAATAAAATAAGTAAATAATGAAACTGTTCACTTGGAATATTTCTATTAATTTTTTAAACCAATAATGATTTCAGAAATTGTAGCCGAGATTTTTATAATGATATTCGAGTGTCGGAGGCTCAAGTTGGTGATAACTTAGTTTGGCTTATCATTATTTAGTTAGGTTTTATTGTATTATTTAGTTAGGTTTTTATTGTATTGTTTTGTTAGGTTAGGTTTATTGTATCCTTGTGATTGTAAGTTAAATTTTCAATTTTAAGTTATATTATATAAAATATTACCGCAAAATGCTTAGTTATTTTTATCTTTCTGGAATATAAATATAATTTAACATTAATTGAATTTTTAATTCATTGAATATACATAATTTCAGATTATTTATTTAATTGAAAAAAAAAAATACGATCCATTTTCAACCCATATGCTGAACTTTGACCTAGAATCTAACAATTTAGTCTATATTACCTATATATATATATATATATATATATATATATATATAGATATATAAATATATAGATATATATATAATCGAACTTTTTTCAATGTATGTGCTGTGTGGGATTTGTTTAATTCAATAATAAACGAGAAGATCCAGTTCCAACCCATGATCAGATATACTTTTGAATTAACAATTAAGCTTTAAAAAAAATGTAGAGCATTTGCTAAGGAAGGCGACAAACTGTGTGCTCAAAATGTTCAATAAAAATTTGAAAATAACACGTTTTCATTGAAACTCCGAAGCTTTTTGGTTCAATAAGCATAACTTGATATATGTAATTTGTCTACAAAAAATATGAAATATCTTATAAAATATCTGAGGCAAAAGCGAAAGCACATAAAATTGAAAGAAAAGTGATGCGCGTGTATGTGAAAGTGGTATTGTAAATCCTTAAGATAAAAATAATAAAATATTCGAATAGAGTTTACATGATACAAATAATTACATAAAAACCATAGTACGATTAAATTTGAATCTAAAACAAACATTAAAATGTATATCGAATCACAAAACATCAGACAAGTAGTTTCGTTACTAATAACTGTTACAGAATGTGCAGTATATTGTTTAAGCAAAAATAAATCTTGTGCGACGTTAAATAAAGCAGTAAATAGAAAAAAATAAAACTAAAATTATAAGAATAAAATACCTTGTTTTACTTATTACCATTAAAACGAAAACATGTACTATTGGTATTGTTGTTTTGTATTTTTTGTGTGTTTGTAGTTTTCCAGTTAGAAATATTATTCAAATACAAAGAGAATACTATTACATCTTTCGCGTTTCATAATGTGTTGCCTATTGAATATTTCAAATTAGTTAACTGTAGTGTATTGAAAAGATTATTACTATTGGCTAATTTAAAACTAACATTTTCTTCATCTATAAACTTTTGCTCAATATATACTCACAATTGGAAGAGTTGTTTCATACAAATAGGAGTTTCTTTAGAAATTCTCTACTAAATTGAAGTTCATCAACATCCCATTTTGTCCATCAATAAATTTCTAGATAATTATTCATCAAAATTTTAATTTTAAAATTTTTAAAGCTATATTTAATTCTCTTTGATTTTTTTAGAATTCTATTCGTTTATTTAAATCCTTCCATTTTTTCAAACTTTTGTTTCGAGAACCAATTCCTTAAAAGTTTGTATCGAGAACCTTCGATGAACCTATATATCCATAAATAAATTCACATCATAAATTAAATTTTCATTATCAATATGATATTTATTAAATTTTAAAGCCCAATTGTTATTTTCGGAATTTGATAAAAATTTCTAGATAATTATTCATCAAAATTTTAATTTTAAATTTTTAAAGCTATATTTAATTCTCTTTGATTTTTTAGAAATTCTATTCGTTTATTTAAATCCTTCCATTTTTTCAAACTTTTGTTTCGAGAACCAATTCCTTAAAAGTTTGTATCGAGAACCCTTCGATGAACCTTATATCCCATAACTTCCACATCATAAAATTAATTTTCATTATCAATATGATATTTTATTAAATTTTAAAGCCCAATTGTTATTTTCGGAATTTGATAAATTGATCATAACAATTTTTATTTTATCGAGTTTCAGTTATCGACTGAATTTTTATCGAAGAGATTATCCACGGCAGGGCAATTAAAATTATTATTTCAATATACGAAATTCTTCAAATTTTTATTATTCTATTTTAGTATAAATATAACAACATAAATTCTTTTAAAGAAATTAATTGAAATAATAATTTCACTTTTCCTATAAAGTTAATATTCTATGTTTATATAACTTTGTGTCCAATATCCATGAAACCTATGATTACCCTCTTAACTCACACTGAATTTAATAAATATTATATTGGTTCCCATTTTATATTATATAAAGAAATTTCAGTTGTTTATAAACAAAAATAATTTCTCTCATCGCCTGTTAATTATACTTTGTTGTGTGGATCTAAATCACTAAAGGTTCATATTAATAGGATTAAAACTCATGTAATAATTAATTGTGTTAATATTTATATTTTTTACCATTGTTAATGAAATAACGTTTAGATTAAGTTCAATTATCTAGATGTAATTTTTCTAATTTAAGTTTTTATATTTTGACACTGAGTTATATTTTTATTTCTATTTCTATTTTTCTGGGTTGCAAATGTGAATTTTGATAATTTGTGATTTGATTTATGATTATAGTACTGAACCCTAGTTAAGGGATAATGTTGTGCCATCTGTCACTTATATACACCGCCGTGAACATGGGGAGTTATCTTCGAACAAATGCGCGTTGCACTGTTTTGGTCCTGAGTAGTTTCAATTTTTAAAAACAGATGGCTCATGTGCACTCCAATTTCAACTACAAATTGTTCGTGGTCATAAAGTGGCTGTCAAGTATTTGATCGCTGTCTGTATGGCTGTACGAATAACCTAACTTTTTGAACTCGTGTTGTTTCTAATTAATTAATTTTGTTAAGTGAAATTTGTGAAATTTAATATGGCAAAGTGTTTTTATAGTGCCCAAAAAAGTGTCAAGTGCGGGTTAAAATATTTGCTATTCCAATACAAGTTTCCGCAAAGGTATTTTTAATAATAATTGCAGCAATAATTATATATATCAAGATATGTCAACATGTTTTGTATATTGAATAGGTGTCTTGGGGGTACCTGCAAATTGCTGCAAAATGCACGAACAAAGCGCAGGAGTACTTTTGACAACCAAGGAATGCAATATGTAATGACAAGGAGGATTCATAAACAATGCAATAATTTAAGGATAAGTCGTACAAAAAGTCTCCAAAGGTCTACTATTTTTGGAGACAAATATTATTTTGCCATGTCCTCAAACATTGAGAAAGTTGCATTTAGAGATACAAGTGTATAGCGGTATTTATGAGTGTCTATTTAAAACATTAGGTTCAGCTATTTCTTTTAAAAAGTATTAGTAGCAGATACTGTGTTTTTGATGTTTGATGAAATACCATTATCTTCGGTTGTTATATGATTGGATTGAATCTCATATTGTTGAGTTGCAAAACAGTTATTCAGCTAGTATGGTTAAATGTTCATCAACGTAAGTTCATTGTTATATTTAATAAGATTATCTATTACATTAGCAAATGCAAACACTTATAAAGTAAACTAGTATTGGTTTAAATGTTCATCAACGTAAATCCTTGTTATATTTAATAAGATTATCTATTACATTAGCAAATGAAACACTTATAAAGAGAGTCTATACCATAGGTGGGGAACTGCGGCTCGAGGCCGCATGCGGCCTCCGGGAGGATCTTGTGCGGCCCCTTGCCGTCTAGTACAAAATATCAGAGTTACTTTCAAACAACTATTGTACAAAAATCTCATGTAACGTGACATCAGATTACTAGCCTGAAACACAGACTTTTAGGCATATACAAAATAGAGATATAATATATTATATTAATTATTTAATATAAGCAATATTTTCGATTTTGCAAGACATCGCCTATTATATGATTCAAGAAGTATTATAAAAAAATTAACAGTGCAAAAGAATCGTTAGCATCTGTAGTAAAATGATAAAAATTTATACTCCTCGCAGTTTTGCCGGAGATCGGTTGCAACCAGATGTTACCAAGATATATTGGCAATTTTATGAGACCATAGTTATAAAATGACACAAAACTATACCTTTTTCATAAAATAAAAAAATATTTTAAAATAGCTGTAGGCAAAATATGTGTCCGTATTTATTTGCACATAATATATAGAAATTATTTATATTTAAATCTTGAAATATAAATATAGAGTAAGGTATTTGAAATAAGAACAACTCAAATGCAAAATATAAATGAACAATACATTTTATGCATAATAAATGCATATTTTAATTAAAATATTTCTTCCACGTACATTATATATATATACATTATCAAAGTTTATACATTATAAAATAATACGCTTAATTTTCATTGGTAAACATTATTATTCTCTAAATGGAGTAGGTACATCATTTATTAATATTATTTTTTAAATTATATTCTTAAGTGTCTGTCAATAGTGTCTAGGTATAATTCTTTTGGAAAGAGGTAACGTTGCGTTTAATGCATTAATTCTTTTTTTGTTATGATAACTATTGTCATGAATGAGAGCAAGCAGGAATATTCATACCAAGAGTTCACAAATGAATTTAATCTGGTTTTTCCGAAGCCCAAATTTCCCTGAATTAACCGTTAACACCTTAGTTTGGAAAATAAAAACCTCAGTGAATTCAATGGTATAAGAAAAATTTATAATTTTTTATTTCAAATAATTATGTAACAATAAGAATATGAAAATCAAAAGACTTTAATATCATTTTTATATAAAAAATGAATGTAAATGAAATTAAAACAAACTAAAATTCGATTTTATCGAAACAAAGTCGATTTTATCTCATTACATACGTTCGAAACATACCAACATTTTTTACAATCTTCAAGAAAAATTAATGAAATTTCGTTCGATTTCCTTCGACACTCAGAAATTTTACATCTCAATATTTATTGGTCATTTTGTCATAAATTGCTCAGTTGCCTGGTTGCTTAGTGGATGGGAACCATAAGACGCATGAGGGAGGCAGCCACATGTTAAATAGGCCCAAATCACATGTTCGGAGACAATATGTTTACATCGATATTTATTGGTCGCATCAACATTTGGCTTGCATTTTGTAAAGCTACCCAGTTGCAATCTTCAGCAAACTGTAGTTAACAGTGCAATCTTGTAACAGTTACACGGCTTTATTGAATTTCTAGACTTTGTTAAAAAAATTATTTGATATTCGTTTTTTTATTTATCCATCATGTCAAATTGTAAGAGAAGAAAGTTATGTGATGAAAATAGAACATTAATGTAGAATGGGAGTTAGATTTTTTTTTAGTCCTGAGAAAGATAAAATGGTGTGTTTGTTGTGCAATACAGTGTTAAATACTTTAAAAAAAGCGAATGCAAATAAACATTATTTGACTCATAAAGAGCATAAATATTTCGCTTTAGAAGGTGAATCGCGAAAAACTGCACTTCGAAAGTTGAAAAATGAGAAGCATCATCAGCAGGCATCTTTTAGTGCCTTTGTCAATCAAAATTCCGCTGCAGTTGCTGTTTCCTATAAAATAGCACATATATTGGAAAACGGGGCAAACCATTTAGTGACATTGAAATGATTAAAGAATGTATTGTTGAAGCAGTGAGTATGTTAGATCCAAGAAATGTCGACAAATATAAACAATTACCTCTTTCGAGAAGAACTATAACAGATCGACAGCACGAATTAGCGCAAAATATAACAGAGCAGCTTCATACAATTATACGAAATGAAGGTGTTTATTTTTCAATTGCGTTAGATGAAAGCACTGATAAAACAGATTCAGCGCAAGTATTATATTTTATTCGTGCCGTAACTAAAGATTTTCAATGTTACGAAGAACTACTTGCGTTGGGTACACTAACTGGAAGAACTCGCGGAGCCGATATTTTTGAAAATTTTAAAGAAGTATGTGATAAATTACAATTGAATGTCAGTAATTTAGTCAGTGTCTGCACCGATGTAGCACCTTCCATGAGAGGCAAAAAAGAAGGATTCATTGCATTATTGAAAAAAGAAAACTTAAACTTAAAAAAATTGATATCATTCCACTGCATTTTGCACCAGCAAAATCTTTGCGCGAAATCAACTATTTTGCAAGACACTCTGGATAAAACCATTGCAATTGTCAATTATATTTGCGTAAACGCAATGCGTCATCGTGAATTTCGTCAAATGCTCTTGTTAGATGAGGAAACGTATAGTGTTCCTAGGTCATGTTTTGATAAAAGTTTTGTCTTTACGACGACAAATATTAAACTTTTTTCAAGAACAAGGAAAGCTATGTGATCTATCAGATGAAGTATTTCTGAGAAACCTTGCATTTTTGGCTGATATGATGACAAAGCAAAATAATTTAAATATTTGCCTGCAAGGTGAAACAAGATATATTTATGAAATGTGGCAAAAGATCCAAGCGTTTAGAAAAAAATTATTATTTTTCAAAGCATTGCTTTGTCGATCGGAAATATCAGAACAATTTTTCCCGGAGCTAACTAAAGTGTTAAATGAGCAAAACTGTGAAAATAAAGAATTCGATGAATACGTAGGTGTCTTGGATTGTTTAATAGAAGAGTATACTCAGAGATTTTCTGATTTTGACGAGCACACTCCTGCTATGAAACTTGCATTTGAACCACATTTAATAGAGATATCCGATGCGCCTCCAGAAATGCAAATGGAGTTAATTGATTTAGGGGAAGATAGTATCATCAAATCTCTTTTAACTCCAAAAAGGATCCCATAGAAATTTGGAAAAATGCTGTTGAATATCCACGCCTTCGAGAACACGCTCGCCGGTTACTTTCCTGCTTCGGAAGTACCTATTGTTGTGAGGCAACATTTTCCCTCTTGTCAAAAATAAAAACGAATTTGCGAACGCAAATCACAGATACACATTTAGAGGATCAACTAAAGCTGTGTGTTTCAAAGATTGATCCAAATATAAAATTACTATCAAGCAAAAACAAAGCCAAATAAGTCACTAACTTAGTGTTTAAAAAAAAAATTATTGTTTTTTGTAATATTGTTATATCATTTTATATTATTATTATTACATATTATATTATATTTAAAATTTTGAAGTATTTTATTTACTTTTTCTATATAATGCAATATATTGTTAAAACTATAAAAAAAACTATAATAGTTTCACAAAAGTCACTTTTTAGGTCAATAAGCTTATGCGGCCTCTTTTATTGCTGCCTAATTTAAGTGTGGCCTCCAATGACGAAAAGGTTCCCCACCTCTGGTCTATACCATACATAATATTTTAATGTATTTCGATTGAAGATTAGTGTTATAATATTCTTCAAATAAAACTTGTGTAACATCCCAATATAATGTTTATTAAATTCAAGATATATTTGTTACCGACCTTGGGAATCAAAAATATTGCAACTGTTGCAACTGTTCATTGTAAACACTTTGTTGATCTTTTATGGCAATTTCAATGATAATGTTTTCATGATGGAACATGGCTAAATGTAATGTTATAAAACACTCGTACAAAAACTATTCAAAGGTTTTGTTGAATGCAACTTTACTATTAATTCATTAGATAGCGAAATAACTATTACATGCAGAATTAATAAAGAACAATGTCTAGTAAATGAGTTTTAATCCTAGGAATTTGAATTTCTCTCAATTTGATATCAATATATATATTTTATGTTTTTAGGATTTTTTGTTTGTGAAGTATTTGTACTTTTTAACAAATTATTTGTTTTTTTCTTAACCCTTTAAATTTTTGTATTATTTGTCATTCCTTCTAAATTTGTAATTTCATTGCGTGCTCCTGTGCTTGTAGTTTCTTCTTAGTTTTTAAGATTTTAATATATTAATATTAGTCATTAAGTAATTAATATTAGTCAGTTATTTGTGCTTAGTTTAGTTAAATACTTCTGTGATTTTCTTCACTTAGATATTTAGTTTTTGAAATATTATTTAAGCATAATTGTGATAATTTTGTATTTTATAATTATGTATAATAATTATTATATTTTCAAACATTCCATAACTGTAATTATAATTGTTAATATAAACATAATTTTAATTGTTCTTTAAACATATGTAATATCTTTGAAAATATATATTTTGTATTTCGTATGATTTGTTCTTATTTCCAATATTAAAAATTATTCAGGTTTTTGGGGCTGTATACGATACGTACAAATTAAGAAGTAAAACCAGGGGTAATTTAAATATTATACATGTGCTGCCATCTATTTTTAAAAATTTGTATTTCAATCGAGGTAACGTCAAACCGCCAGACATAGCGATCTATTATACTTGTTTATCTATGGCCGTGAAGTTCGAAAGGACAAATATCATTGCTCAGGTAACCCAGTACGCGAGGCTTCGGAAGAACAAACATGATTGCTCTGGCAACCCAGGACGCCGGGTTTGGAAAGGAGAAACCGGCAAAACTCTCTCTACTTTGAACCACCGTAACTTACACTTCGTATACAAAAGTTATTTTCTAAATTCAATTCTATATTTTTCTGTGAATAAACTTCGTTATAAATATAACCAAGTGTTACTCATATTCTGAATCATATGTATATTTATAAATTTCCACACTAATGGCACAACACTACGGTCGGCAGTCAACCTGTTATCAACATCTGGTTTTTGTGACACACTAAAATCCCGAGAATAGCAAAATGGCGTCGGCGTCGGTAGAGTGATTTGATAATTTGCGCGGTTTACTTGTTGTGTTTCGTTTTGGTTTAAATTGTGCTATTTCAATTTGTATAAAAATGCCTAGAACAAAAATGTTTGCGTTGGTGTTGTGGTTGGAATCAAATCCCCGTTGTACGGATATATTTTCTTTGAGGGGTATTTGCTCTACAGATAGATATGTGAATGCAATTATAAAATTAAAGTAGAAAAAGGCAATAAAGTTAAGGCAGGCAGTAGCAAAGCGAAGGTTTTGGCTATTAGCGGTCTGTATATCTCAATGATTATTTCATAAAATGTATTAAATATATTTTAACAGAAAATATTGAATTTTAGATGATAAGCACTTCTTGAATAATATGATTGTTAGTGTGGACGGCGACTTAGTATTTTTTTGATTTTGGGGGTTGCTCTCGGTTTATTTTATTTTCAAGGTATAAAGTGTAAGAAAGCAAATAGAGTTAGTTAGTTTATAAGAAGCATGCCATCTACCAGCAACATGAACAATCGTATTGTAACTCGTCAAGCTGCACGCAATAGCGACGAAGATTCGAACAGCGACGGGAACCAACCGCGAGCCGATGTAGGAACGAGCGACACGGGAATCGAAATTTCCGCGGGCGCGAATAATGCTTTGAGTCACGTCGGGGTTGCTAGATACCCGGTCTTTCATTGCGGAAAGTTTGAGGGTAAGGGAGCAGTCTCAGAATTTTTAATAGAATACGAACACGCGGCGAAAATAAATAAATGGTCAGATAGGGATAGAGTTGACTTTTTATTACAACACCTTGAGGGCGCGCCGCGCACGTGGTATGTGAAGCAATTGAGAAAAAATGCATTACGCGATTGGGAGTCATGTAAATTAGATCTCGAACTAGCATTTCCGGGGTATGGAAAAGGACGCAATTGTTATTAGAATCACGGGTTAGGCAGGACGGGGAAGATTTGCAAAGCTATATCCTGGAAATGACTGATTTGTGCGATAGAGTAGATCATAACATGAGCGAAATGAGCATAATAAGGTATATAACTAGAGGGTTATTACGTCCGCGATCGTTAAGGTGCGTCCACTCCTAACGAACGAACATAAATGAACGTACCAGAACGAACGGCAACAGCATAGTGTGGACGCCACAACGATCACGAACGAACATAAACAAACATGGCGAGCAATGTTCCGCAATTTGTCGGTACATCAAAGGGAATTGTTCGTTCATGTTTGAACTCGTATGTGCAGTGTGGACGCTACCACGAATGTAGACAAACATTTTTCTTTTTTGATGTTAAAATGTGCAGTCCTGCATTAGTTTATGTTGTGTTTATTATAAGATATTGCTGTTATTGACAAATTTTGTAAATTTGATGACTTTAAATAATTTTGCTTTTTTCCGCCACTTTAAATAATGAATCTGACGTTTCACGGTACATCCTCGAACAAAAAGATTCAAGCCCTCTCTGCTTTGAGGAGTTTGGAATTATTCGCGCTCTTTCGTGTTCCTATTCGTTCTTCCTTGTATTTTCTTGTTCGACATGTTCGTTCGTTAGGTGTGGCGCACCTTTAATTATACAAGCCGCGCAGTTTTCACACGAGTCGTTACAGCTATTCACATCATCGCTATTGCGGGCCGATACATATAAGTGCGTGTATGATTTAGTTAAGGGCGAGCAAGAATTAGGCGCTTTGCGCCATACCATAGAACCTTTACCGGATACGATTACATCGTTACAAGTCAACCAAAGCTCGCACAGATTCGTAGACCCTACGCATTTCAGAACAAGTCGCGATAGACCGAACGGGGGACAATTTCGAAACGGTAGGACGATGACGGGTCGAATTGTCTGCCATAATTGTAATGAAATGGACACTATCAAAGATTCTGTCCTGAATTATTTAATTACACGCAGGGTGCCAGAACCGACTCTCAGAATTTTCGGGCACGCCTGTCGCAAATACGCCGCTATTAGCGGAAGTAGAAATACCGCGGGAGGTATAAGAAATGCAAAAAGCCTAATAAGCGGAATCGAATAATGCACAAGTCGCTAGGATTTATGAAAGAGATAGGTTGCAAAAGTGAAAGTAAAGCGGTAAGAAAAAATAAAAATGGCGAATTACCGTACAACACATAGGTCAAATAGTTAGATTAATTAATAATTGTTATTATTATTTTTTTTAATTCAATGCTCGATTCGGTTTGCAAATGTCTTATAATGACTGTATGATACTTTTTGGCAGAATTGTTTTTACACAGGTTGTTTGTTCTTTTTACGAGATTTATTATATAAAAGATAAATTGTTTATAGACTGTTTGTTCTTTTTTTTGCCTTTTTACAATTAATGCACGCCCAGATAGAATAGAGTTAAGAATAGTAATAAGATAGAATAGAGTTAAGAATAGTTTTAGATCAAAGAGTTAAGAATAGTTTAGATCAAAAAAAAAGTTAGTAAGTGCATAGGTAGCAAATTGTATGAGCGAGATGGATTACAAAATAAAGTAAAAAAGGGCAAGTTACAGAATAGCTCATAGATTAAGTACTTTTGAATAATTTGATAATTTGTTAAAATTTAAAATATTTGGTTGAGTCGGTTTACAGATATTAAATAAAAATGCGTATGATTTTATTTTGTCGTTGTTTCTTTATTATCCTTTCTATTTGTTACACCTGCTTTTCTTCTCGCAAGTAAATTCATCATTGAAAAAGTAACATTTATCAATTTGTTCTTGCAATGCATGCGCGATCAGACAAGTTATCATAAGAATACATTTTTGTTAGAGATAGATAAATGCGGTTTGATCATTAGAAAATTTATCCGCTAATATTTATCCGTTTAATAATCCGTTTAATAATTTAGATAATACTGCCATAAAAGGAGTTTGCTTAGAAAAATGTATATGAGTTATACTCGGGGTGTTTAGAAAAAGTAAATTGAGGATAGAATTGGGTTTCGCGATTCTTGGGAAAATTTGGGTTTTGGGGTTACGGTTTTGGGGAAAGATCGCCCGGGCTGGTGTTTTGTTGTTGTGATATGGTTATTGATTTGGATTTGATTTTCATCTCACAGCATGGGGATATGGATTTGGGCTGTGGGAGCACCCCCAGCGAGGGTTCTGGTGCTCAGAGTGAGACCTTTGAAGCGTGATACAACACATACAAGCTGATTGCTATCACGCTATCCATTTGGAAGCATTGGTTGTTTGTGTTATGATATATGTATTTTAGTGAAATTTTGTGGATTTCACGCTAGAGCCGGCACTTTTTACCACATTGTACTGCCGCTAATGTGAAGTTTTTGAGAAGATACCGCTCAAAAACTCCCGATACCCGCTCAAAAACTTCCGCCATCAGTAAGCGTCGCGCGACGTTGTGTATTGTTTGGTTTTTATTGCTGATGGTAATTTCCTTCTGAAATTATAAGCGGGCGCGATGCTGCTTCAGGTCTTTTATTGGATAGGCAAGGTGCTATGGGCATCTAGCACCGTTTGGAGCCTAGGAACATCAGGGAAACAAGCATTCCGACGACTCTCTTCTTGTTTTTATATTGAGAAGCGCACTTGCTGTACACGGTTTAATAATGATAGGAATAGTTAGACTAAGATAAAAGTAAAATTATTATTGTTTATGTTTGCGTTGTACGTTAAATAGAGATGCGACCGCCGAATTCAAAACAGTCCGCAGTTCTCGAATTTTAAAATAATATGTAAGGTATTTTAATTACTTATGTTCAATTTGACTTTTATTGTTCTTATTATCGCTCTTAGTCTTACTCTTGCAATACTTTTATTTTTTGTGTGTTTTCTGTTTTTACATTGTTAAGTAAACATTGTTGATTATAAGTAAGTAACTAGGTTTAGGTTGATTAAGAAACAAATGCGTTTATGTTTTACACAAGTCAAATATTTATGTGAATGTATATTTGTTGTAGTTATGTCATTGTTAGAATAGATTAAAAAGCCGTTAATATAAGAATATTAGGATATAGTGTTATTTTTTTTTGTTTTATATAAATAATAGTGGTAAGTTTAGATATTTTTGTAGCCAGTTTCCGAGTGTTTTATGTTATTTGTTTTTTTATATTATGTTGTTTAGTTCTGTTATTGTATTAGAATGTAATTTAGGTAGGTAATAATAAAAGCAATAAGTTTAGATCAAAGTTTTAAAAGACAGTGGACAAGTAAAGTGGACTAAGTGATGTTTTTTTTTCTTTTTTTTTGTTGGTTATAACACTTTTGGACAAAAACGTTAAAACTGTTAATGTGATCTTACTTTCTGTGGAAAACGGTTGTGAAGTAAGAAATTTCGACAGTGCAAGAAAAAATGGAACGCGTGTACGACTACATTATTGGAACATCGCGACCCAAATTGTGGATCAGGGCGCTGGGGGGTCGACGCCTATGCAGATGATATGCCGGATTGAGGAAAAGTCTGAGCCTACGGGAGGAGAGCAGGCCTCAGATCGGACAAGTGGAAATGCGCCAGCGGAGTTTTATCCGGAGAGCAGACTGGTATTGAGATGCGCCACCTAGGTTCCGGAGCAGAGAAAGCTGGTGCAGCACCAGGGATGGAGTTTTGAAAGATCGAGGGCGATCTTCAGAGGAGGTGGGGTAGTGTTACGAATGTGTGGGTGAGGACCCACACACGGATGTAAAATAACACATTACTACCCCTCCCACTATATGCGTATGAGAACCATCTCTGAGGGTGTCCGAAGGTCCGCGGCATTACGAGTCTAGGAACAGTCTTGATGTAGTCGTGGTCGAGGGTGTGAGTTGCCTGCATGGCTTCTGAGCCGGCAAACGTGCGGTCCGGCGCACGAAGGTGCTAATAAAATGTTTTAATGTAGTCTAGAAGACGTCATGGGGAGACAGCGTTTCGGGAGCTGTCCCCAACCGAAAGTAGACTTATTGTTAGTGTAATTAGAAAATGTGATTGTTAAGTGATTGATGTGAATCGGGCCCGATGTATGGACATGTGATGGACACTGGTTGCGCCGTGGTTAAAGCTAAGTCTAGAATAAGTTGCATGTTTAGAATAAGAAATGTTTTAGATTAAGGGGTATATTATATTTAAATATAGGTTAGTTAATTAAGGAACGAACAAACGCCTTTTCATTAGTAGATTTAAAGTAATAAATAAAACGGAATTTATAATAAATAAAAAGAGCATTCATGACAATATACAATCAAGTGCAATTATAGAATCGAATTATAATTTCAAGGTAGTTTTAAACTTCTCTATATAAACCATGTAATATTTATGCAGAGTGCACTGTAAGTCTTTTTACTTTTTTGCTTATTTAAAGGTACACAAACTCCATTCAAACCCATTCAAAAGCAAATTGACTTTTAGTTCACACTGTAAATAAAGATAATGTAATTAAGAATATAATTTATGCTCCAATCAACAATCTTTTTTCTACCTATTTTATATAGATTCCAGCATGCTTCTACACTCCTGGAGAAAACATGGCAAATTAATGAATAAAATGCTTGCTTTTGTAAGTTATTTTCAATGCTAGGACTAAATATGTTTAATTCTATAGGAAGAAATATCTCCAGGATATGGATTCTTTCTTCCAAAAAATAAAATTATATATATTGAGCAAATGTCCAAAGCGAACGGAACTGAAAGTGGCTGGATGAACGTAGTAAGAAAGGTGCTGTTTCTCGTTTATGGAGAGCAGTTAAAAAATCTTCTCAGCCACTGAAATGAGGAGTAAGCGGCCTCCAATCGATCAAAAATTATTTGGAGGGTTAATTGGTAAATTTTTAAATATGCTTATATTGATATAATTGATATTAATATTAAGTAATTACTGAGAATTTGAAAAACATTAACAGCTACATAACTGAAATATAATTTATGCACATGAATCGAAAATGTTTTTTAATGAAATGAACTGATATTTGTAAATGTTTATAAAGATAATAATAATATGTGAATAGTATTAATGTAAGTATTATTTTTACCAGATTGGTGCCGTCGATTAAAATTCAAGCTAGTAAAAAAGTCATATGTACATTATGTTAATAAATGTTGTGCCAATAAGCGGGCTAATAAAAAATAAATAT